>NC_089017.1:32396749-32466367 GCF_963932015.1 Anas acuta
CGGCCCCGCGCCCCGCCGCCCCCCGGGGGCCCGCAGCCCCTGCCGCCCCCTGCCCGGGGGCTCCCCCCTCGGTCCCTCCGGGCCGGGCCGGGCCGGGCGGCTGCCGCCCCGCCAGCAGGGCCGCGCCGAGGTGCGAGGCCTGCGGCGAGGCCTCCCGACTGCTGGCGGCCGCGGGGCCCCCCCGGCCGTGCCCCCGCCGGTGCCGGCTCTGGGGAGCCCGAGCGGCCCCGCACGGCTCAGCCCCGGGGCTGCGGGAGCGCGGCGCGGGCAGCCCCGGGGCTGCCTCTCCCGCCCGGTCCCTCTCGGGGGTCCGGCCGCCGCCCCCGGTCGGCGGGCACAATTTGGGGTTGGGGCGGGACGGGGCCCGGGGAGGCGGCGGGTGGGGAAGGTGGCGCAGGCCGGTGGGGTGGGGTGGGGTGTGAGGAAGCCACGTCTGCACCGGCCCGGGCTGTGTGGGTTGTCGGGCCGAGCCGGGGAGCCGCCGCCGCGGCGGCTCGGAGCCACCCACGGGTCTCCTCTTTGTTGCTGGAAAGTTAGAGCGAGTCTCGGTGAAACGCGGCGCTGACAGCCCTGCTGTGAGGGCTCGCTGCCGTTTGTGAAGGATTTAGAACGTGAAGAGTGCCAGTAGCCTTTTGAGGTGTTGGTGGGTCCCTCTGTTTTTTGTTTTCTCTGAAGAGCCTAAGGTGTTCTACAAAGGCAGCCATCGTTCTCCTTATCACCGGGTCCTGAAATGTGAAAACTTATATGTTTTGCAGAAAATCATACAGTATCATGGTGTGCGTTTTCCCCTCCCCAAAGACCTGTGCCTCTACCTTCAAAAACGTTTTTTTCCTAATAAAGTAGAAATAAAAGACAAACAACCAATACCATGCATTCCACTTTAAACTGTTACTGTCCGTAAGATCATTTTCATAGAATCACTGAGGTTGGAAAAGACTTCCAAGATCATCTGTTTCAACCATCACCCTACTACCAATGTCACCCACTAAACCAAGTCCCCAAGCACCACGTCCAACCTTTCCTTGAACACCCCCAGGGATGGTGACTCCACCACGTCCCTGGGCAACCTGTTCCAATGCCTGACTGCTCTTTCTGAGAAGAAATGTCTCCTCATTGCCAACCTGAACATCCCCTGGTGCAACTCGAGGCCGTTCCCTCTAGTCCTGTCACTAGCTACCTGTGAGAAGAGGCCAATCCCCAGCTCCCCACACCTTCCTTTCAGGTAGTTCTAGGGAGACCTTGTTGAAGGTTGCCCCTGAGCCTCCTTTTCCAGAATAAAAAAACTCCTACCACATCTTCTAATTGCTTTTAAAGGGGAGAAAATGGGAAAACCCATTTTCTGCTTTCCCGTTTATTCCAAGTATGCAAAATTAATTTGCCAGTTCTTGCTAGCTTTTCCTTGTTAGTATGTTTTCCTGCAGTTTGCATTATCATTTGTTTAATGTATTACAACATCCTATTTACTCCTGTTAATAGTTTCAAGACCTTGACATTTTCAAGACCTTGTAGTTCTCAAGACCTGGGACATACGTTCCCCAGGATTTCAAAGATAATGGCCTTTGTTTTATGAATCATGCTTCTAGCACAACGTTCACTAGATTCAGTAGCAGCAGTGTTAGGCCCATACTGTTACATCTTGCAGCAAATATAAATATATGTTTATTGAATATGATATTAAATATCCTCTAGCAATTAGCCCTCCTTATTGATTGGTTCAATGGCAATATATACAAGTCAGTTCTCTTCCTGTATCTCAAGTGTTTAAGGTGTATTTAATCACGAATAGCCATCTTACCAAGCATGAAGCAATCTGTGGATCACAAAACCTGGACATTTTGCAGATTTTGTATGTTTTATTTTAAAATTATACACTAAAAATCTATTTTCTGATTTTTCCCTGTGAATTTTGTTGAAATTTGTGAAAATTGTGAAATTGCTTTGATGCCTTGTTTCCTGACATAGATCTGCTTGCCCTTTTTTTTTTTTTTTCCTTATTTTTTTTTCTTTTTTTGTCTGGTACAAGAGTCACAAACTATAAGCAAAAAAATAAAGCCTTTCTGTCATTCCAGTATCTACTTCCAGTTTTATGTGACAAAGTATCTCATACACAGGCACCAAAGTTGTTAGGAGTTGATAGACTTGATAAAAACACCATTATTTTCCTGAGAACAAATGGGCCCAAGC
Organism: Anas acuta; assembly: GCF_963932015.1. Classification (NCBI taxonomy): domain Eukaryota; kingdom Metazoa; phylum Chordata; class Aves; order Anseriformes; family Anatidae; genus Anas; species Anas acuta. The sequence goes on from NC_089017.1 coordinate 32,398,934, forward strand.
ATCTCTTCACGATACTGCCTTGAATGGTATAGCCTAACAAAAAGTTTGACAAAGTTATGCTATACCTTAAAAAAGCCTTTGAAGGAGTGACATAGTCCTCAGATACACTTTCTGTATGAGCAGCGCCCTCTTTGCTGAGCCTCCTGAAGCAGCTGGCAACCCGAACATGGGAGCATCTGCACATTGGTCATAATACGGCGTATTATTACTTTCCAACATTTTTCTGTTTGAGTTTCACAGATCAATGCTCCAGAGATGTGTTAGTCACCCTCAGGTCATAATTAAGATGGAAAACACCATTCAAAGCAAGGGACAGCCCAAACTCCTCCAAGAAGTTCTGCAAGCCGACATGCTGGCTCCTGAAGACCTTACAGAACAGAGAACTACTTCAGAAGGAACTGGGGGTAAACATTCATCAGATTTCGGCGTGAGAGATCACAGAGCATTGTAGATGAAAATACTCTTCAGAGAAGAGAGTAGAAATCTTCAAGGGGTAGAGATTGTGTCACAGAGTGATTTAGAGTTTGCCTTAGAAACAGGGATACTTTTGGAATATAAAAGTGCATTAAGATTTCCTTGTTTTCAGCCATAACTGGTTTCACTAACAGTGCAGCTGGGTCACTTGACATTAGCCATCACATGATCCAATTTGCTGATAGACAGTTGTTTGATCTGCAGTTTTCCATGCTTCAGGGTTGCCCTTGATTTTATTTACTTTTAACTTCGGCTGTTTTAAAAAGAATAATAGTTGTTTATATAAAACACTGCATTTGCACATGATGTAATAATACTAGCAGCTTTTCCTTGGCAAATACCTGTCTCCTTATATTTTGAAACAGGATGTGATCCCTGTTTTGAGTACATCACTGTTCTCATGAGAAGCCACCAATGTATGGCCAAATTCTAAGTGACAGTTTTCACCAGTATGTTAGACATTTTTCTGAGTTCAGGAGCCAATACCTCAAGTTTATCACCCTCACCATTCCTGGTGTGTAGGCTGTAGGGTCTGTGCAGTCCACAGTAAAGCATAGCTTTTACGGAGCAGTTGCTGTTCCCATTCCTTCTCAGTCAATGTGGGAGTGAGCACAGTAACAGACAGCAGTCTTTAATGACCCTTATGGCAATGCAGAGGAGGAAAGCCTCCTGCCCTGAATGTAGATGAGACAAGAAACAGAGGGTGAAGATAAAGAGTCTGGGACAGCAGAAAGGGACAGAAAGAAATTGGGAAGGGGATTTGACAGAGGAGTTCTCTGCACAGGGTGTGCTCTAACCCATACCTTGCATTTCCCTGAGCAATTTAGTGTCACAAGTTCAGTGTTTCAGGAAAGAAAATAAAGGCTGGGTTCCTACTTGGTGACATAAGTGAGATGCTGTCTGCTAGTAGTGAGAAAAGAGAATTTGGGTCTTGACATTGGAATAGGCATGAGTCTGGGTTTTTGCTGATCAGTGATGGTTGGACTGATGCTGTTACGTGATCAGCAGAGACCTTCTTTATTCAATTACCATATGGATTTCATTTTATTTTTATGAATAAGGCTGCATTGCATATTTTTCCATTCTATTCACCCCATGCTTTCTGTTACCTTTCCTTCTTTGATTGTGTTTATTGTCTTTTTGATGGTTTGGCTCCCACCTCATTCTAGTTCTGACCTTACTGGCAGGCATACTTTGAAAAGATGATAGCTTTAGTAGCAAAACTATCTGAAGAAACTCCAAATGCCTGTACTCATGCCTGTGCCAGCACACTTACGTTTGCCATCTTCCCATTTGCGCAGCCCTCTTTGGGCTGAAATCTAAACTGTATCATTAAAATCATGTTAACAAAACTTACATCATTCTTTTTTTTTTTTTTTTTCCTCTTTTTTTTTTTTGGTGGTGTTTTGTTTAATTCAGATATCTCATTGGCAGTGCAAACAGCTTTACTAGCTTTTCTGGGAAACCATAGTGCATAGTTAGGATAAATGGCAAAGGCATGGAGAGAAAGAAAGAAAGGATAGTGGAAGGAAGGGATCTTTTTCAAGTGGCATCACTGCCTGATCCAGCATCCTGTGACATGAAATCTGGAGTTCTTTTCAGAACTACATATTTTCCCTTTCCATCTCCTCATCAGACTGTAAAGTTTGAAGTACAGGATCACAAATACACAAAAAAATAACCATCAGAGTGACATTTATAATGTGAGGCTCTGAATTCTATCTGTGGAAGTTACCTTGAGCACCTTTCATTTAGTGGTGGAAAGAGCGTTTATCTGAAGTGACTCATCTGGGAGAATTCATCCACATGGAAGAAGTTCATTATGATTTTTTTTTGTTTTGCTTTGTTTTTAACCCAAGTTCATTTGAGTTAACATTCCAGTTAACTTGTTTCTCAATCTTTCCCTGAGTCAGAATTATTATAGCAACACTTATCTGTTAAACTGACTCAGCTATACTGTAGGTAGATAGAGAATTTTTCTCTTATCATTCCATCGTAGAAAGCAGCAAGTCAAAAAGCATAATTCATTTCACTGTTCTTTTCTTAGATCAATATGTTGTTGTTATTGTATGTCAAAGGTCATATTCCTGTTAAAAAGAATGGTCCAGTGGCAAGTGAAGATCTACTCCAATGTGCAAACTGGGAACATTATAAAAAAAACAGTAGGTATTTGTCCTTAATTGAAGAGAGAAACATAGTACTTCCTGTGTCTTGCAGGATGGCCTACCCTCATTTCCAGAGCTCTAGTTGGGCTGGCTCTGTTTGTGTCTGAACCCCACTATCATAGACCCCTCACCAGGAGAGATGGCATTAGCTGCTTCACATAAATATCTGGTACCTTCTTTCATTGTGGGATTGTTTGCTTAGTTCTTGCTCCTTTTAATTTGTTCAAGTGCTTCCGTGAGACTCATCTTGTCATGATATTCATATTCATGCCTAAAAAACTAAGTGATGGAGTGATTATACTTAATCTTCATTGCCCTCTTCTTGTTGCTTGAAGAAGTCATGTCTTTAATCTGTGAAAGAATCTGAGCACCTTTTCCACTAACTAATGTATAGAAATACTAGTTTTAGAGCATCCCTTTCAACTTGGGACTCTCCACTAATCCTGGTAAAACTCCTGTGAATTATATTCCTGACATTTCTTTGCACAGAACTTCAGTGCAATTGCTGGGCCTTGAAATGAAAAGAGCTTCTTTACTAAAACCTGTGTCTGTCAAGAGATACATCTTCAAAGTGTTGAATGTATTAATGGGGAAGGAAACAGAAAGATCACAAATCTATCATTTTGAGGTATGGCAAGTTTTTGCACACTCTGTGTTCCAGACAAGAAAGAAGTTGGGTACAGGTATCTTAAGACATATAACCTCTAGTTGCTGTGGTTGAATAAGAATTAATCCTGCAATAATTCTGTCTTCAGGAAGTGGAAGGTCGCAGCTGTGAAACATCCTTTTGTCTTAAGATACTTTTCAGAAACCTTCTTGCTCTTGACTAGTGAAGAAGCCGAATGGTTTACTGAAATAGAAGGGTACTGTGACCACATATAGAACTGAATATTCTCTTCCCTGTTGCATAGTAGTTGTCAAGCCAATGCCAAGAATGCAAAGATGAAAGTTTTTGAAAGAATAAATTCATTATTTATTTTTAAACAAAATTGGGAAATGACTCATCTCTCTCTGATAAGTCCTATCAGATTTGAAGTCTGGAAGAGGAGGTGGAGGACAGAAATGCAGGCTCCCATTAAGAATAGCCCAGCTACAAAGAGAAATGCTGGGAGTGCAGTGTTTTTCTCAAGGTGATGACATTGTTCACTTACCTCAGATAATCATTTTGCTATATGGATTCCTTAAGGAGACAATTCTGGCATTTCTGTGATAATGGATGCAGAAGTTGCACTTATCTGCAGACAACTCTGTGCTCCATATGCTGAAGATGGAGGTGCTCTGACAGTTTCTGTCAGAGCCTCTTTGGTGTTCTTTGATTTGGCACAAAGGACAAAGTAATCCATCGATGAGAGCTCTTTCCTCTCCCAAATTCTCTTTCACATCCTTTTCTTTAAATAGTCTTTGGTCCTTTCTTCAGCCCATCTGCCTTTTCTTCTTTGCTCATCTTTCTGCTTCTGTGAAGATTTTCTCTCTCTTCTTTGTCCATCTCATCATTTCTCTACTTCATTCTTACCAAGACAGCTGTTCTCTGTGTCCTGCTCTCAGGATGTTATTCTCTGTGCTCGACTGTTTATCATGAAAAACAAGAGCTATATCTGAAAATTTTCATCAATGATAATGACCATGATGTTCTATTGTATCTCATACAGTATTGCTGAGAGATCCTCACTTGAGGTATCATATCTTTGTGATAGATAAGAGCCTAATGCTCCAGAACATGTTGTCCATGTTCAAAGTACAGAGTCCTGCAGGAGCGATAAATGGCAGCTCTGAATTATAAGTTACCCCAGTGGTGAGTCTTCAACACAGTAATGCATAACCTAGTACTGGAGGAAGCAACCCATGAAAGGAGAACAGGAATCTAGATGAGTTAACTGCTCAGTAATTTGGACAACTCATTTATCCCAGAAGGTTCTGGGAATATTGCATATGACTGTTAATCTCCTCTGTGTCCATTTGTCCTCAGCTGTGCATTTATAGTCTGAAAGGTTGTTGCTGGAGAATAATAACTAATGAAGGAAACAAACATGTTTATAGCCAAAAGCATCATCTGAATCTTAAGTCTAGCCAAGTTCTTAAACATTTGTCTGCAAATCATTTTTGTGGGATTTTAGTTTCTGCTATATTTTGTTATATAGCAAGAGAGAAGGAAACAGTAAAGAGAAAAGATAAGGAAATAACTGAAGAAGGAATTAATAAAATAAAATAATTAATTACCAAAATGAGAGTTAGGAAAGTTAAGCCCCTGGTCATAGTTAAGGCCAAAATAGACATTTTATTATAACTGATAAGAATACTATGCAACTTTACTATGTGGGCAATATATGATTTACAATCTCCCTAAGTATTCATTTCCTTGCTGTTAAATGCCCCAGCTTTGTAAATGATGTGATACTGACAATAAAGTACATTTTCTTGAGGGCTTAGCTGTTTTCAAAAATGAAAGTGATTTTGGTCAGGATTTATATTGTGCGTGATGCAAAAGACAGTTTTTGCCACCTTTCTCTTCTGTTAGGAAATTAAACTCCCACAGTTCATGAGGAAATTAGATTGCTCCCGGAAAGGTTTCACTCATTCTGGAAGAAATATAAAACACTGGTTCTAAATTACATCAAGTTCTTCCATTCCTATTAGCACTCTTTCTTCCCTTCTGTCTCAGTCTTACCTCCCCTCTGTCTGTTCTTTGTTGATTGCTCAGCTGGATAACTCGGAGCCAAATATTTGTGGTTTTAAATTTTTAATTCAGTAACTGAGCATTTACAGAGCAAATGAATAAAGTGAGAACATTTGCCAAGATACCTGTTCAAAGTCTGGCACTTCTCTGTGGCCTTTTGCATTTACATCAGTTTTCCCCATGCTTTAAAATGCACATTAATCCATTAAATAAATATGGTGCAGGGGCCAGTTTAATATATGGTATTTGTATTTTAATTGTTAACAGTTAAAATAAAATCAACAACAAAACTTTCATAATCATCACTGAAAAGAAAAGAGTATGGATGCAGAGCTACCCTGGAAGTGATGTTTGCACATTGGAAAGCTTTATCCTTCCTGTATTCTGAAGAATTACTTCCTCAGTGTACATGTACCACATAATTATTTGCTGAAGAAGGATTTGTTTTGATGCAGGAAAGGATTTGTTTTAGTCAGTTCTGAAGGTCAGTAGCCCTGAACTTCAATATTCACAATGTAAGACATATATCTACAGTGAATAGATTATCATTCAGATCCGGTCCACCAGTTCATTATTTTCTGTGAACCTTTCATGAGAGTCTCATGAATGCAACATAATTGTGCTCACAGATACAAACACAATGTGAATGTGACATTTAAAAGTTACATGAAGCTCTACTCAGAAAATAAATCTTATATATTTTATTTATTTATTTATTTCCGGGAATGGTGCCTTGGGCAAGGCCTGTGTGACCCAGAGAGAAAACAGCTTAAAATGTTCATGCTAGCTCTCCCTGAGAGAGGAAAAAGACTGGGCTTTCTCAAGACCTCCTTCTGACCAGCAGAGTCACACTTGTAGCATCAGAGACAGAAACAATACCCTCTGATTTACATGGTCAGTTAAAACTTGCCAGCACAGATGGATTTTGGTATATCCTGTGTCAGTTAGTTCACTTTTTACTTCATCTATCCACCAATAAAGTAAACAAAGCCAGAGTAAACATAATCACTCCCAGTATTCAAATAATGAATAAGAAATGACAATTTATATATATATATATTTATTGTTGTTGTTGTTGTTAGACATTGAATAAAATGAAAAAGGGGCTGTATTCTCAATCCTGTTAATTCCAGTGAAGCAGAGGAATCCAGTGACATGCAACAGACTCCTAAAGCCAGTGTGCTGTACTTGCTTAGGCAATTTATATTTCAAGTTACTTGTTCAGCTCTAATTCTGGCCTATTTTCTGATCAGGTCTGCAGCTGTTTATCACTCTCTGTTGTCATCAGAGGAAATACTCCAGCTTTACGTTAGAGTAACAGAGAGTTGAATCCAGCTCACTGAATCAGTATGGTATGTTTCCAGCATAATTGGGTGAGGGCACTGACTCTGATCACGCAACTGTACAATGCCAGCTGAATATCTGTGGGCTGGGTCCCAATGTGTATTCATTCCTGATTTGGAATGTCTGGAAGCACAGACAAATTTTGTTAACTTGGCTGTGAAATGGTCTCAAGATGACAAAGATGATGCAACCATTTCTGAGTAATATTGTTACTGTTTCTTTGGCTACAGGAAATGATGCTTGAACACTGCTGCATGCGCTAGGAAAACAAGAATTCCTCCTCCAACAGAACACGCTTTGTTCAGCACCAGTAATATCACAGGTGAGGACCAAACGGAAAACCTTTCAACATAAACAAAGAAAACAATATAACACAACTGGAAAGCTTTTCATCTCTAGTGTCACACGGAGATACTGTCAGGATGAGAAGTTAACACATGGAAGCCAGCTGTAGCAACTAAATGTCTCAAGGAAACTTGTTCTTACATAATGAAATCCATTCACAAGGAATATCACAGAAAGTTGGAGTGACCTGATAAAAGTCAGAAGAGATTACCAGATTTATTCTTGGAAAGGCAAAAAAGTAAAGCTCAAAGCCTGACAGACTCTGAAAATGATGAAAATGTGACTGTTAATTCAAAAGTTTTATTTCCAGATGTTCAAAAAACTGATTTTTAAAGATAGCATGTTGCATAACATGTTGGAAAACCACCTGTAAGTGTTCATAAAACAAACTAAGAAAAAATCAGACAAACAGTTATGTTCAGAAATATAGCAGGATTTGCCATGAAAAACTAAAATTATCTGGGCAGGGCTCTGGCTTTGCCATGAACTCATTATTAAGAAAACCATGCTGCTCTGCTGCCCCTGGAGCAGCCAGGGAAACTAATTTGAGAAAATGGTGACTTACAGAAAGAGGTTATTATACTGAGTTTATACCAAGTGTATACCTCAGTGCAACAGTGCAGGTAAGTACAAGACGCATTTGATATGTGGTATGACATTGCTCCTTGCCCCTTCTCACCGGTGTGCATTGTCAAGAAGGCCATGGAAGCAGCAAGGGGCAATGTGGGATCATCTCATAACATGGTGTTTATTAGAGGAGCAGCCTCTCATACCTGCTAGGCTTGCCTGTGTGAGACTGTGTATTGCAAACGTAACTAATACTTTCCTGCTGCTGCTGAAACTCTAGTTGTTATAATGTGTTGGAAGTTCTAGCTAACATTATTCATTCCATTTATCTGAATAGATAGAAGCTAGAATTAGATGAAGTGATTGTTGTACTTTAGAAATGACAAGTTAAAAGCTTACGCTACCCTTCCCAAATGTTAACAGTAAACTGATGTCCTTAATTGGATGTCAAAGTAGCATAAATGTTTAAATCATTTGAAGCCCTTAATAGAGCCTAATTAAAGGTAAAATCATGGTTCTATGCATTTCACATGGGCTTTTGCTCAGGTCAAGTAAAATTCAGATCTGAACTCCAACTTTTAGGAAGCCCATAATAAAATGAGTCTCATTAATGTCAAATGGTTTTTAATCAGGTCCCAAATCAAGCAGTTTGACATTAATGAGACTCATTTTATTAAGGACTTTTAAAATCAGGCCCATACACAGACACAGGTTGAATTAACAAAGTCTGTACATGTGTGTAATGCATTTGTCTATGAATCTTGTGCTGTTTGCGCAGTTGGTCTGCATAGCACATGATAAGGAGACACTGAAGACTGACCTTTAAACTTCATTGATTTTACTGCAAACCTCCTTAAATTTTTTCTTTATCTTATAATGGTTGCTTTATTTTATACTAGCTGCAAATTCTCTTAAAAGTCAGACATGGGTCCCCAGGTTGTGAAGATGTAAAACTGCCTATATTACACATTTCTTGCTAGTCTCATAAGGAGAATGAGCAGTGAAATTTGAACCTTCTTGGATCTGTTTCTTCCAGCAAGACAAAACAAAAGGGCTGTACTGTGCTGGAGATTTTGACAATGTGAGTGCAGCAGCACATTAAAAGACCTTCATAATTAGAATAGTCTTTCCACATTTGGATGCGGATGTATCCCTATCTGTGATTGAGGGGAAAAGTCTGCATAACATGCTCACACTTGTAAGAAATATATTTTTGCACAATTAGAACTAACAATTGCTAAACACAATTCTGCTTAGATTCATACGTATCTTCATACACACATATCTTCTGTGGATGTCTGCAGGCAAAAATCCATATATTCAAAAGACTTTTTTTTTTTCAATTTTTTTTTTTCTTATTAGAGCAAATTGTTGTTTAAAATGTTTTAAAAACTTAAGTAAAGTATTTACTGCTAACTGAGCACTCACATGAAACCAAGTTGTCCCCAGGGAAGAGAAGATATCAGTGCCATCAGATTTCCTTCAAGAATATGTTTGGTTTGAAAGTTTAGAATTAAAAAAATACTGTTGATATTCCAACAGTTCTTTTCATGTTACTGCATGACTTTTGTTAGGAGTGGTCAATTGACTGACTCCATTATGTTTGTGTGTTTAGCAGATGTTACACAGTAAATTATTTGTTTGTAAAGTTACCTGTATGATTTTGAAGCTTGATATTTCTATTTGCTTTATAGACAACTTGAGAGATTTCCTTGATAGCAAATCAGTAAAGCAGGAGTAGAAAGGCATTGCTGCCAAGCCAATAAACCATCTTACAGATGAATGTTAGAGACCTTAATTTTCCTTTCAGTTAAGTATTTAAGGGCAGTTTTCTGATTTCTAGGCTTTTAAACATTTCTATGTCTGGAGGACAAGAATTATGCTCATAGCTGTGCCTTTCAGGACAGCAGTTTCTTACATCATTCACACAGTGCTTTGAAGGTCAGGCTGTGTAGAGGTGTCTGGTGTGACTGAGGATAGATTTTCGAAAGATGCTCTGTCAGCCTGCAGTAAGTCAGTATGCTTTTTCAGTAAGGAGACCATGAGCTGCATGTCTTCATTAGTGACCTGGTTTTAATTTCTGTGGTGGAGCTAAATAAACAGGTGCCTAAGATGAAGAGTGCTTTCCTTCTTCAACTTATGCAATGCAGGCTACTCTATATTTGATATTCTCAGTGCTGTTTTCTCTCTGCTTCACAGTTTGGTTCAGTTTTCCACCCTAAGCCACTTTGCAGAGAACAGAGGTATATCAGTGTTTGTAGAGTGTGCCATCCCCTTCCTGCCTGGGAAGCAGGAACAGAGCATGGGGTGCTGTTGTAATGATGACCTTTGGCAAGCTGAGATGCAAAGCACCCGGCAGGAATTTCCTCCAGCACAAAGGTATTTAACAAATTCTCCAATTCCGTGGTGGAACCTAGTCAGTAGGTGGTCCACTTGTCTGACTGCCTTTGCTTATCCTCCTCTTTCGCTTAGGGAAGCTGCAGTAAGAGAAGGAAAAACAAAACAAAACAAAATAAAACAAAACAAAAAACATTAAACTGGAAAGATGTGTGATCTGCATAATTGCTCTAATTGCAGCTAGTTCTGCAATGAATAGTCCTGCTGTCAAATTCAACAGTGACTTAGGGGAAAAAATATCTACAAATTCTTTACTATAACATGAAAGACATGAAAAAAACTCTTACGATCATTGCCATTCGGTTTAAAGGGCCAGTGACTAATAAAAAAAGAGGGGAAACAGTGCCATTATTGAATTATTAAACTAAAGATTAAATTGGAAAGCATAAATAAACAAAATTAAAGTATGCACCTCTCTGGCCTTTTTGAGGTGCACAAATTGGTATTATCAGTCATGCATGACAGAGGTAGTGGTTCATCAGCAGCTGGTATTTTTAACATAATTGTAGCAAATGGTGTTTCAAAAGTAGAGTACTCTATATGTTCTGCTGTCTCAGGACTCCCAAGGAAACAAAGAAAGAAAACTATGTGAGCTGTTGACAGAAGCAAAATGTCCTTCACAGACCTGAAGGCGGGTTTAAGAGGAAGGAAAGGCAACCAGCCCTAACCCTGACACCAACTTTCTGTGGCCTTGCACTGATCACCCCATGTCTTTTTCTTGACTTCTTTGTCTTTAAAATAGAGCACGCTTACCCATCTCTTTTTAGTGTTGTAACACTTAGTGTCTGGATGATGCATTTTCTATAGAGGAGTAAAAGATTTATAGGCTTCTTTTAAAATTTGTTGTTGAGACACAAACAGTGTGATAAAACTTCTGCTCATATGTGCAGTTTTATAGACTAGAAACACAATCAAAGTGTCCAAATCCAATGCCCACTAAGAAAGAAGTGGCACCTGAGACAGATGTTTGTTACATTCATAAATGTGATATGCCCCTTTGGCATATCCTGACTTGAAAAATGAAGAGCGTCCTTCCTATTTTATTTCTACTTCCATTCTGTAGAGTTAGCACAGAAATTATTTTATTTTCATTTCTTCCCTTTGAAAAAATGTGTACCTTCCTGTTTGTGGTGGGTTGACCCTAACCAACAACAAAGCACTCGCCAGCTGCTCGTTCACTCCCTCACATCCGGATAGAGGAGAGACTCGGAAGAGCAAATGTGAGAAGGATATAATAGGTCAAGATAAAGAATTTTAATAAATAAAGGGGAAAAAAATGATATGACAGCATAACAGCACTCACTTAACACCTCCCACAAGCAGACCAAAGCCCAGCCTGCCTCTGAGCAAAGACCACCTTTCAAAGAAGGCACATGTCTTTTATTGCTAAGCATGATGTTATCTGTCATGAGATACCCCTTTCATCAGCTGGGGTCACTGGTCCATGCTCTACCCTCTCCCAGCCTCTTGCACACCCCCAGCCTCCTTACTCAATGGGGCAGAGTCAGAAACAGGGAATGCCTTGATGCTGCGCAGGCACTGCTCAGCAGTAGCTAAAACACGGGTGAAGTATCAACATTGTTTTGGTCACAGATCTAAAGCAAAACACCCTATAGGCTGCTGTGAAGAAATTTAACTCCATCTCAGCCAGACCCTGTACACTGTTGCATCATCTAAAGTGTGGTTGTTTGGTTTTGTTTGTTGTGTTTTCTTTGTGTATATTTGTTTATGTTTGTTTGTTAGGTTGTTTGTTTTCCTGGGATTTAGACTCATTCTAAAGTTCCAATGTTTTGTCATCTCTTTGTATGTATATGTTGGGTTGAGATGACTTTAAGTGTAGTTCCAGGCACCTCAAATGTTGAAAAACAAACGGCATTCAGACTAGAGGTTGTTTCTACCTAACCTGAACCAAATCCTTAGATTCAAACATACCAAAGTCAGAAATGTTAACATTTGCATATGAGCTTTTTTCTTGATCACCATATTTCATTGTGGAAGTGGGTAAAGTAAAGGAAAACAAGGTTAAATAAAGTCAAAGTCTTGTCCATATGTAGTGGGAGCAGTCCTTTTAAAAAGTTTGAAAACACAGTGTGATTTTTAATGTTTTTATTTTTGTGAATTTTTGTACTTCCTTGTTTTTTTTCCATGGTAGAAAGCTAAAAAGCCTCTTCTGGTGAAATATCTGTCCTGACTGGAAGCAGGAAGTACTGTAAATGGCATAAGAAAGCATATTATCATGACATTTCCTGTCCAATTTTGCTGACTGGATATTCAATGCAATCATATTCAAAATGTCAACTGATTTTGCCTTGTTCCATGCCTCTCATCACATCCCTTTTCACATCCTTCATCTTCTGCTCCCTGTTTCTCTATAGGGCACATCTTGGTGCCTGTTTCATACCTTCTCACAGAAAACTTTTCTGTTACGGATATATATATGTATCTATATGTACGTACATATATATGTGTATATTCTTCAGTCAAGGTAGCATGATTAATCAGAATTATTGAGCAGAATGGCTTTGGATATTGGCTACTGATACAGATTCGTTTTAGTGTAAGAGCTAATGCAGAACAAGCTGCTATTTTTAGGCATCATTGAAAAAGTACATGCACATGAATGGCTGGTAGAGAATTCATCTATCTTCATTGGGCACTTTCAGTTGAATCCAGGCACCAAATAAACATTTCAGGAAAAAAAACAAAACAAAACAAAACAAAACAACTGCTGGTACTAGAGAAAACTGAAAGCAGAATGTATCACAAAGTATAAATAAATAAATAAATAAATAAAAATCTGGGAAAAGTGGGAAAAGAACTGAACTGAGTAGCTGGAAGTAGGTTTAAAAGCCCCTCACATGTTAAATTTTCTGTGAGTGAAGGGGATAACCAAGGAGATTTAAGTTGTAATTCAGTGTATTTAATTATGATTGCATTCAAAAAACTGGAAGCAACAAGGAAGAAGACAAAAGTTCCCATAATTTCTGACAGTAAATGGGTGCAATAATTCTGATTTTAATCATCTATTTAAACAGAACATAATACCAAGAAAATTTAGTCTATTTCAAGAGTTATATATTTCTTGGAAAGTTGAAAATGTACACACATATGGATAGTGTAATTTTAAATACTTTAAATGAGATCATCAAGCATGAGATAAATTAACAGGAGCATTCATGATTTCTGTACATAAGGAAGAATTATTTTGAAATTTTGAGTGCTGAGTCCCTTTAGGAGACCAGATTTCAAACATTCCTGACTGCTGGTAAGACACTGGGAGATACTTCCAATTTGTGAAAGAGATGCCCCTTATCCAGATGAAAATTATGGAAAGTAGTCAATATTCCAGTAAAGTGCAAAACGTAAAGATTGCTGCACTAGAAATATGTAAAGAAAGAGAGAAGGTTATATATACCGCAGATATAGAATCCAGCATTAATGCTATTTGCATTAGCATTGTGGTGTATGAATATGAAGCACACCATAGACACAGACAGTAACAACAGCACCATTAATCCAGAGGATTTTCTCTGAGAGTGTTGAGCAATATGTGAGATGATTGGGCTATTAATTTGAAAGCAATTAAAGTATCTATTAAATTATTTTGGACATTGTTTCTAGCAACAAATTACACAAAAAGCAGTTTTGTTTACACTGAAGGGAACCAGTACCTCTGAAAATAAACAATTAAACTGCAGGTTTCCACTGCTAAGCTTCTACTCACTGCAGGCACAGGAGAATAAAATGTTTGGATAGAAAGGAATTTGCAGTGGTACACTGTGCTGAGCTAAGCCACATATTGTCAGTAGATTCAAGACCACAGAACTGAGGAGACAGTTGAGAGCTTCTTATAAAAACTACACAAAACTAAAAAGAGAAAACAATCCCTGTTCCATGATTCATGCTTCTAGAAATCCCCTGCAACTTCAGGTAGAGGATTAAAAGAGGATTTAGTAAGTTTTATTGTGCTGGCACTAGGGTTCTACATCCAGAAATACCTGATTGGAAAACCACCAGATCACCTCCTGTTACAAATTTCATCTGGATCAGACCTGAGTATATGACTACATTTCTGTCAAACTAGCTAAATTCTGTCAAATTAAAATGTACATTATACAGTATTGTTTCTGGCTTCTTGCTGACTACAAGAGGACAGCTGATACATGATCTGGCAGAAAATCTGCTAGAACAAAGTTAACTTTTAAATCTTTTTAATCTTTTTTTTTTTTTTTAATACAAATTTGAATCCACAGAGTGAGTGTATACTAGCTCTACTATTTTGCTTACCAGTCTACAATATTTTGGATCTTTCATATGTGTCCAAATAATTCATTCTCTTGTGGAAACATGGCTGAGAAATCACAGGGCCAAGAAGAGAAGGTGTTAAAAGACATCAATATTCATCGCTTGCATGTAGATCTCATCACCAAATAATATATAAGTAGGAAACAGAATGTTATACTTTACCGGTAGAAAGTTCCAAAAAGGAAGGAGGTACCCAACCCCATATTTATTTGAGTGTTTGCTCAAACAGGCAATAGATGTTACAAAGTGAGTACCCCAAGACCTTGTACAACCAGATGCATGCTCCCAGGAGTATTTCCAGCCTGTGTGTAATGTTCCTGCCAGCATTTCAGGGAGCTTAGGTTAATTAAATGTTTTTGTTTGTTTGTTTTGTTGTGTTTTGTTGTGTTTTGTTTTTTAAGTTCAGTTGGTAAGATAAATTGTTGTGTTGACTCTTCCTGTTCATCCTATACCAGTTATGCTCTAACAACTAACCAACAAGCAAAAAAATGGAGTTTTGTTTTCAATTATTTAAACAGAAGTGAGCCTTTCCTGTGGAAGTTGAACATGATGGGAGCTCCAAACTCTGGTAATCAGTGTAGCTGAAGCAAAATCTTTTTCCAAACCTTGTCCGATCAGTAGGAGTGAGTGGGAGAAAAGAGTGTTGGAGTAAGACACTCATCTGTTGCCTCTGCATACTTTGAGTGCAGTTTATACATATCTTTATCTGTATATATCTGTATCGTTATTCTGATTTAACTGCAGGCTGAGCTGAGTGCCCTTTGTCCCACTACACACCACCTTCCCCTTTCTGTGTTCTTTGTATCAGATCTGGCACTGCACACCTACAATGTACAGCCTGGTGAGAATGTAGGACCAATAAACGTGATCTGATATATGCCATGGCCAAAGACTCATGAGATCCAGCAAGAGACAAGGGAGAATATTGTATTTGGTAGCACCACACAGTCAGGTTGGATTGGACATTACATGAAGCAGCATCCTCTGGTATTGTAATTCCACAGATAAATTAAGCTGATGTGACTCACCACTGTTTTGAAAAATAGACTGCTTTCTTCCCATTAGGACTATTTTCTTCTTTCCCTCTTCCTCCTCCTTGAGGTGTCTTTCCTTCCTTCCTTCCTTCCTCCCTTCCTCCCTTCCTCCCTTCTTTCCTTCCTTCCTTCCTTCCACCCTTCCACCCTTCCACCCTTCCACCCTTCCACCCTTCCTTCCACCCTTCCTTCCTTCCTTCCTTCCTTCCTTCCTTCCTTCCTTCCTTCCTTCCTTCCTTCCTTCCTTCCTTCCTTCCTTCCTTCCTTCCTTCCTTCCTTCCTTCCTTCCTTCCTTCCTTCCTTCCTTCCTTCCTTCCTTCCTCTCTTCCTTCCTTCCTCTCTTCCTTCCTTCCTCTCTTCCTTCCTTCCTCTCTTCCTCTCTTCCTCTCTTCCTCTCTTCCTCTCTTCCTCTCTTCCTCTCTTCCTCTCTTCCTCTCTTCCTTCCTCTCTCTCTTTCTCTCCTCCTTTCTCTCTTCCTCATTTTACCACTATGTAGCTGAGTGTACTTCAGCCTTGCTCAGTTTCCCAATCCACTGCACTGCATGGCCACAGAAGTGCTGTCAGGACAAATTTTGGGACATTAAGATTGGCTTATGCTGATTTAAACTACACAGTTGAGTTAAAGCAACTATCTCAGCCAGGGACAGAGGGAAGAAAAGAAGGCCCAAAAGACTTAATTTTCAGTGATAATTAACATGCTCATCTTAAAATGGTGCCTGTTTCTCACAGATAGGTTCTTCTCAGATAAGCCAGTGCACAGATGGTGTAAGTGCCCATATCATACTGTAAACATAACTGACCGCAATATCTAGCTATAAATTATCATGTCTCTACATGTAGACAGCAGAGTTTGTGTGTTTATGAGGTTGATATAAATCTGTCTGTTTTGTTTATTTTGTACATTTTTAAATGTTACTCTTTTAAGATTCCAGAAGATGCTGTGGCAGTGAGGACTGTGCCTTTAAGGGCTGAGCTTCTCAGGCAGAGACTGTGGGCAGGGGGCTGTGAAGCCCCTTTTGTTATTATGCACAGCCAATTAAAACCAAATAGAAAATAAAGCAGATCCTTTGCAAGAAACTTAAGCCCTTGAATGATCACCACAGGTGTCATCCATCATTTCTAAAGAGCTTGTAGTGTTAAGAGAAGGGAGGAGGCACTAGAAGGGGACAGAGAACAGGCAGCAAGTTTACCAAAATAAAACTGAGCTGTGATTTGAGGCAAACTAGAAAGAACAGAAACACTTTCTAAGTCACTTGAACTCTGCTCTTTGCTATCTAGACAGAATTTGGTGCAGGAACTTCGCTTTCCTCAGCATGGCTGTCTGTAAATGGCTTTTTAGTGATGGCAATGACAAGCAGCTGCAGTAAGAGAGTCATCATGTCCAGCTACTTGGTCCATTGCTTTGTTTGACCAGTCACTTTTGTTCTGTTTCCCCTTTTGTTTCCTTTGAGGGGACAGATGCTACATGTGTGAATATTCTGAGTCCTCCACCGATTTTTCAGTGCGTGTGGATAACGTTTCCTTAAAAACAGAATGTTATTGGGATTATTTTTTTTTTCTTTCATTTTGTGTAATAAAAAAAGGTATTTATGCAGGTTTGGGGTAGTAATAAAGAGATAGTTAAGAGCAACCCAATAATGTTAACTGAAATGTTGATGGAGAAATAAAATATCTCCTTACTGTCTTCTTAAAAGCAGTTTGAAATTTGGTGGATTGAATGATACTTTGTTGATTTGACTTTATGTATTTTCTCTAGGCATTTGTGTATGGCCGCCAGTAGGGACAGGGTGAGTAGGCTGGAGAAACGTTTTACCCAACTCAGTATGGCAGATTTTTATTTCTTTTTCTCCTGTGCCTGAGAGATGTGGGGGTTTGGGAAATAAACCATTAATAATTCAGTTGTGGCGTGCTAATGCAGCTCCCAGAGGACCAGAGATGTGATAGAGTTGATTTAAGTGCACAGCAGGTATGCGCAGCTAAAAGGAGAGGTCTCTGTGACACCAGCTCTTTCCCCATCTGCACACTGCAGGCTTTGCTGTTCCATAGGCTGTTGCCATTTCTAACAAACCTTTTGTTATCCTTGCTCTTCACTTCTTGTGCTCCTGTTGAGGTGCTGACAACCGATACAGTTGGTCAACCACAATACCTGCCTTCAGTGCTCATAAGATAGGCTGAAGGTGAAAAATGCCTCAGATAAGAGATATTACTTTACACTATGTTGCCCAACTATCTCTTAATCATCTTTAAGAATTTGAAAGCTTAAAAAATAGAGGATACATTCTTGCTTTCTGTTGTTAGTTCTCTTATTCTCCTCTGGAAACCACAAATGTCAATGTTGCCAGATGTATTTATTTTTCTGTCTTTTTGCATTGATTAAGAAGAATGAGGGAGAAAAGACTAATCATAGTGGAGACTGCTATTTTTTTTTCTTCTCTTATATGCAAAAATTTGGTGACAATATAGCTGTGAATTGAAGAAAGTGAGTGCATTAACTCATAAGAGGAAGGACTACTGCAAATTTACTTGCTGAATCTGCAGACAAGGATGTTACAATCAGATAGGAGCTAGGGTTATAGAATAATGAAATTGTTCTCATATTTCTATCTGTGGGTATGTTCTACTGGCAAGAAGTTCCATACATAAATAGATGTAGAGATAAAAAGATATATTTTTTTAAAAGAATGAAGCAAAAAAAAAAATGTTTTTGTTTGTTTAATAGCACCAAGAGTTGTTACTTTACTGGTTTCCATTCTTTCAGTGATTTAAAGTATGTAAGAAGGTTGATTATCAAAGTTGCAATGCTTAACCTTTCTTCCAGCCACCTGCCTTAAAGTTATCTGGGACTGTCAGTAGTTTCTATTTGTATTTTTTTAAAAAAGGCAGCAAGGTAACTTCACAATACATTACACTCTTATAGACATTGACAGATTGTCATCACTGTAAATTTCTGTAACTTCACATATATCTAAGATTAGAGGAGAGACTGCGACTATAGCCCAACCTGAGCATTCCCCAAATTATGATACTTTGGCTGTAGATAGGGACTTAATTTTTCAACTTATATCCAAAATATTTGTCCCAGGAACCATAAATCACAGACTACAGATCAATTTAGCTCTGACAGTAACAATAGCACAGATGTCTGCCAAAGGCCATCACATTTTGAAGAAATATTCAAAGTGCTTGAAATGTAAATCTTGTCCCTGAACTGTAATTTTTTATGATGTAGCTAGCTATTGCCTCTAAAGAACCAAGTCTTTCATGATTCTTTACTGCAGGAAAACTATTACTGAGTTATTTCAATTTATCTTTTCTAGAAGTCCAATAGGTCTGAGGAAGGAGATAAAGCACCACTTCCCATCCCCAAAATGACATTTTTAGCCTTTATGAATGATCCAGAGATATCTCTATGTTACAAGTGTGGCTGTATAGTGTTTAGGGCCCACAGTGCTCTCTGACTTCACTGAGGAGCATAAGGCATTCAGTACTTTGCAGGATTGGGTTCAAATCTAGTAAGGAAAAAAAAAAATTACTACAGAAATATTTAATTCTGTTTTCTTTGGGATGTAACTCACATCTGCTTTAGATACCATTTTTCTCTCTTTTCAGAAGCTTGTCAGAGACTGAGAGAGCTTTTGTTTTCTTTTAATAGCTCTTGTTTGTGGTCTAACAGCGAACAAGTTGGGATCTTTGATGTTTGCACCCAATGACTAACCAACCAAGAGGCTTGTATAGAATGAGAACATAAAGTACTGGGGGGGAGCAAACCTCCACCCCGGGCCTCCCTTGAGTTTTACAAGGTAATTCACAGCATTAAGTGATGCTGTGATTAAGTGAAGCAGGATGAGTCAAGGTTATGTCAGAACCTCTTCTGTTGATGGTGGTAGTTTCTTCCATGGGGGAACTGTCCAGCAAAACCACACCACAGTTACAAAACAAAATAGTATCCTTTTCTGGAGGAAAACAAACAAACAAACCACTTGCTGCATTAAAAAACAGCTATGTTTGAGGACCAGACAGTTCTATTTTTTTATCTGATATTCTGTAAAGAACAAGTGGTTAATAACTAATAAGCACAGATCCTCCATGCAGGAATAGTCAGTCACTATTCTGGATATGCTTCATTGCAAATTGAAGACATCAGGTACTGGAATTGTAATACAGAAGGGTTTACAGCTTGCTGTTTGTTACAGAGCATCAAATTGTTGCTTTTGGCCTTTATTTCTGCACCAGAAATTAAAAAAAAAAAAAAAGTGAAGAAAGCATACTTTTTGTAGGACATCTAGTTCATTTTTTTTTTATGCAGAACCTATGACACAGCCACAGTTGAATTCTTAGTATGTGAATTTTTTTTCTCTGTTTAAAAAATAAAAAAAAAAGTATCTGGATTGTATCCCAGTTACTTTGAGCCACAAAAAGAATGTGATTTAATGGTTGACTTAAATACAGACCATGTTTCTGTGATATCCTATTGTATAGTCTTTAAAACCTGAGATTTCTATTATCATAGAATCATTAAGGTTGATACAAAAAAAAAGTGTATGACTGTAATGAACATTTGTAGTCTTACAGATTTCTTCACATGTTCATGTCTTTCAATACAGCAATACAGGAGCGGTATTTCAAAGAAAACAGATCCTCATAATGTATATATGTTTACCTTTTTTTTTTTTTTTTTTCTTTGAGTTGCTTCATTTAATCCATGAAATTAGACTGGTGGAGCAATTCCCTGCCATGCCCATGAGAAGTGCACTGGGGTGACACACCCGAAATAGTGGTGGACTCCCTGCCCTGTCACTGTTGGGCAGAGGCAGGGGGCCTAAGAGATGGGGAGGAATGGAAACAAGTCCCTGCAAGGCGTCACAGGTAATTCCCCTCTGTACTTACTTCACCTTTGCAGGTGCACTTATGCAATAGGCTCTGGAGCTTGAGGGACAGGTAGGTGAGCATGCAGGTGAAGGTCCACCCAGGAAGTTGTCTAGAGCAAGGAAGTCGATGCTTCTAGACTGCCTCCACCAAGAAGCAAAGAAGGGTAATTGTCATAGGCGACTCCTTTCTGAGGGGAGTAGAGGGCCCCATATGTTGACCAAGCCCTACCCATAGTGAAGTCTGCTGCCTCCCTGGGGCCTGTGTAAGGGAGATTACCAGGAAAATTTCTGGCCTGGTTTTCCCTTCTGATTATTATCCCTGCATGATACTTCAGGCTGGCAGCAATGAAAACACTGAGAGAAGCCTGAAGGGTGTCAAAAGGGACTTCAGGAGACTGGGTGGTTAGTGGATGTGGGTGTGAAGGTGGTGTTTTCCTCTATCCTTTCAGTAGCAGGGAGGGATACTGAGCAGACCTGGAAATCCCATCTGATAAACGCACACCTGAGAGACTGGTGCCATCACAGGAATTTTGTGATTTTGTGTGTTTGTGTGTTTTTGGTTTTTTTTAGACCCTGGGGAGGTTTCCTCGGCACCTGGCCTGATGGCTGCAGATGGATCCCACCTGTCTTGAAGAGGGAAAGAGGTGCAAGCCCAGGAGCTTGCAGGGCTCATCAAGAGGACTTTAAACTAGGTACCAAAGGGAGTGGGGATGAAATGAGGTTTGATAGAGATGAGCCTGGGGAAGCAATGCCAGTGTTGGGCGTGAGGGCAATGGTGCAATTGAAATGCATCTGCACCAATGCATTCAGCATAGGCAATCAACAGGAAGAGCTGGAAGCTAATGTACAGCAGGCAAACTATGAACTAGTTGCCGTCACTGAAACATGGTGGGTCCAGTCCTGAGACTGGAGTGCTGCAATAGATGGCTACAAGCTCTTCAGAAGGGACAGGCAACAAAGGAGGGACAGTGGTGTGGCTCTCTATATTATAAAGTGTTTCGATGTTGTTGAGCTCAGGGCTGGGAATTGTAAGGTAGAGTCCCTGTGGATAAGGATCATGGAGATGGCCAACAAGGCAGACATCCTGGTGGGGGTCTGCTGCAGACTGCATAATCAAGATGAAGGTGTTCTATAAGAAACTGGTGGAAGTTACACAATCACCAGCTCTTTTTCTCATGGGGGACTTTAACTTCCTGGGCATATGCTGGAAATACAATACATCCCTGAGGAAGCAGTCTAGGAGGTTCCTGGAGTATGTGGAAGACAGCTGGTTAGTGAGCCAAGGGCAGAGGGGTCCAGAAAGGCTGCGCACTCCTCAAGAAGGAAGTCTTAAAGGTGCAGAAGCAGGTTGTCCCTGTGTGCTGTAAGATGAGACAGTGGGGAAAAACCATCATGGCTGAATGGGGAACTTTTGCTGTGTATTCAGGAGAAAAAGAGAGTTTATGACCAGTAGAAGAAGAGGCAAGAAACTCAGGGAAATTACAAGGAAGTTGCCAGCATATGCAGGGAGAAAATTGAAAAGGCTAAATGCTAACATAAGTTCAACCTGGCCACTATTGTAAAAGATAAAAAAAAAGTTGGTTTTACAAATATATTAACAGTAAGAGGAGGGCCAAGGAGAATCTTCATCCTTTACTGGACATGATGGGGAACATGACTACTGAGGATAAAGAAAATGCAGAGGTTCTCAATCCCTTCTTTACATCTGTCTTTACTAGTCAGACCACTTATCCTCAGGGTATTCATCATCCTGATCAAGAAATCTGGGACAAGGAGCAGAAGGGGAACCCCCAACCCCCCCCAGGTTCACATGGAAATATTTAGAGACCTGTTGCTCCACCTGGACTGTTACAAGTCCATGGGGCCAGATGGGATCCACCTGAGGGCACTGAGGGACCTGGCAGATGTGATTGCTAAACCACTTTCCATCATCTACCGGTGGTCATTGTCAAATGGAGAGAACTCAGGTGACTGGAGACTTGCTAATGTGATACCCATCTATGAGAAGAGTTGTAAGGAGAATCCAGGGAACTACAGGCCTCTCAGCCTGACCTCAGTGCCAGGGAAGGTTACAGAACAGATCATCTTGAGTACCATCACACAGGATGTGCAAGACAGCTAGGGGATCAGGCCCAGCCAGCATGGGTTCATGAAAGGCAAGTCCTGCCTGACCAGCCCCATTTCCTTCTATGACTAGATAGCCTGCCTGGTGGATGAAGGAAAGGCTGTTGATGTAATCTACCTAGAATTGCAAAATCTTTGGTCTCCCACAATATTCTCCTGGAGAAGCTGATAGTCCATGGCTTGGACAGGTACGCTCTTTGCTAGGTTAAAGACTGGCTTGACAGCCAGGCCCAGAGAGCGGTGGTGAACGGAGTGAAATTCGTCTGGCAATTGGACATGAGTGGTGTTCCCCAGAGGTTGGTGTTGGGACCCATCATCTTTAATATGTTTATTGATGACTTGGACAAAGGAATTGAGTGCTCCATCAATAAGTTTGCAGACAACACCAAATCGGGGGGAAGTGTCCATCTGCCAGAGGAAAGGAAGGCCCTGCAGAGAGACCTGGACAGAGTGAGTCAATGGGCAGAGGCCAATGGGACGAAGTTCAACATGGCTAAGTGCTGGGTCTTGCACTTTGGTCACAACAACGCCATGCAACACTACAGGCCTGGGGAAGAGTGGTTGGAAAGCTGTGCAGAGGAAAAGGATCTGGGGGTGTTGGTCAATGCTTGCCTGAACATGACCCAGCAGTGTGGCCAACAAGGCCAACAGCATCCTGGAATCATCAGCAATAGTGTAACTAGCAGGACCAGAGAGGTGACTGTCCCCTTGTCCTCTGGTGAGGCTGCATCCTGAGCACTGTGTTCAGCTTTGGGCCCCTCACTACAAAAAGGACCTCAAGGCCCTGGAGCACATCCAGAGAATGGCTATGAAGCTGGTGAAGGGCCTGGGTGTTGGCCTCTTCTCACAGGTAACTAGTGATAGGACAAGAAGGAATGGTCTCAAGTTGTGCCAGAGGAGGTTTAGGTTGGAAATTAGAAAACATTTCTTCTCAGAAAGAGTAGACAGGCAATGGAACAGGTTGCCCAGGGAGGTGGTAGACTCATCGTCCCTGGGGGTGTTTAAGGAAAGGTTGGATGTGATACTCAGCGACATGGTTTGGTGGTTAATAATAGTGGTTGGGGGATGGTTCAAACATATGGTCTTGGAGGCTTTTTCCAAACTTAATGATTCTATGATTCTGTGATAAATGTTAAAAATCATAAACAGAATATAATTCCAGATAACTCTGCATTTTCATTCATTTCTGAAATGTGCATTTGGTAGCTAGAGGTAATTTAGAGATAGCTTTTGGTTACTACAAGTAATTCATTGGATTTTGTACATTTTAAGGAGAAATAGGTAAAAGTAAACTTGTTTCTGAAACATTTCACAATATTATTGCAAGTTGCCCAAGCAGTAACATGATATACCAATGTAGATGGAATGTGTCATTTCTGATTCTTTCTTCCTCTCTTGATCTCATCTGTTAGTTCTTTTTGTTCCCCTTTGTATTCTTTCAGTAATTCTGGCTCTTGCTCTACCCTTAGTTCTCCAGTCTGGCTAAGGGAAATGATGGCTTTCACAGTGACCGTTCTTGCCACTTCATGGTGTCCACCGACCCTTCCTCACAATCTCTTGGGGTCATCTTCCATACTGGCCTCAGTCATACTCTTAGTTGAATGCTGAACTTTCTGCCTATTGCAATCTTTCACCGGCTTACTTTCTTCTGTTCCTCTTAACTTGTTTTCTTTCATTTTGTTAGCTACTCTTAGCTCTCCTGTCTGACCTCTCCTTCATGGTTTCTTTCTCTTGTTTCTTCCTTGGAGTCCATTTAAAAGATTTTTTTTTTTTTTTGCATCTTTTTACTATTCCATGTTTCATAGTGATTTTGCCCTACTTTAGTATCACCATGCCTTCCCGAAGAAAGATTCTGTGAGCATCACTGAGTTCTCAATTCCACAAAAGATTTTCTCTTTTCTTATCCATTTCTCTGTCCCTTGACCAATATCTTTATTTTTCTTCTCTCTTAAACTAGCATGACCTTTGTCCTTTCAGTTCTTTGCTATTTCTGAATTTCCTCTAAAACCTCCTGCTCTGTTTCCATCTCCTCTGCCAAACATTTTCAACTTTTTTAAAAGATGGGAAAAAAAAAATTCATTGCTTTCACTCAGGAACCTTTGCTCCACCAGACAGTCTCTCTCTCTCTCTCTCTCTCTTTTTTCTTTTCTTTGTTTTTCTTTGTCTATCCCTTTAAGTTCTTTTTTTTTTGTTTGTTTGTTTTTTTTTTCTCTGTTCATTCTTTCACCTGTATTCTTCATTATGCCCCATGTTTCATTTTTCATGCTCATGTTTCTTTGTTCTGAAAAAGACACACTTCTTTCCTATTCTTTGTTTTTCCTCCTTATTTTAAACTTCCAGGTTAAGTGGCCCACTTCTTCTCCCTTGATTTCCTTCCCTGCACTTTTTTTTTTTTTGGCTCAACAGAGCTTGAATTTTTACTTTTATACAATATAAGCTTCATTTTATTCTTCCCAAACTCATCAATGTTTTCTGAACTATTCCAAACTACCTGCTTTTTTGTTTGTTTGTTTGTTTGCTTGTTTTGTGTGTGTGTGTGTGTGTGTGTGTGTGTGTGTGTGAGTGAGTACTCCTGTATGGTAATCTTTTCTGTGAGATGATTTCCTTCTGTCCTTGTTTGTGGAAGCCAAAGTTATTTTGGAAACTGTTTAGAAGGTTACTTATTTTTGATTAGTACAACCAATAGGTAGAAGATTTTCTATAAATCATAAAGTTGCCATTTCAGGGTCCAGCATTTCAAAATCCTTCCAACATGGAAAAGAGAGATTTCTAGAAATTGTTCAGTAGACTTACATGTCTTGAATTGGTTAAATAACTGGAAGAATGGTAGAGCTAAGGAAGGCTGTCTGCCTTCTTTATCATAATGTTCTCAATACCATGTCTTTATTTGATTTTAATAAACAGTTATCTGACATCTGATGATGTGAAATTATCATAGATTTTCTTTTTTCCCCTCATTTGATTATATTGCTTTGTATATTGCAAATGTTCCTTTAATCAAAATACTAAAATACTCTCACACTTTTAAAACTGTATGGTGTCTTTGCTGTTGCTGATATTTGAAATGAATGTACTTAGTACTTTTCTGTGGAAATGAACATTTAAATTCCATTAGTTTAGTTAGATGGATGACACTGATTCAACCTTTCCCCCACAGTGGTTTCAGAAGATGTAAATTCAGAATGATACCCTACTAGGGTCATATTGAGTTATGCCCTAGTCTCATGGAAATACAAATCTTAGTGAAATTTCACATCAGAGGATTTAGAATATATCTCTGTGTGGCACTTTCAAATGCCTTTTCTCAGGTAAGAAAAGCATATATTTTTTCAATAAATCTATACTTTACATTCAAAGAAATAGGGTAGGAGATGTCATTGAGACATCCTGTCTGGGCCAGGACAGAAATGCAAATCCTTCTGCTTTTGGTGGAAAAGCATTACATTCAAACTGGAGACCTGATCTTATGAACTTTTAGACCTAAGGGAGACTTCTGAATAGGGACTATGCATGTGAAGAATTTACAGGATTCAGCCTTGTGATTTGAACTTAATGTGAAGAGTCCTTGTCCAGGTGGTGCCATTTACATATTGAGAAGACTCTGTACATTGTTGGTACAAAAAGCATGCACTGAGGTGCTAATAGTCACAGTGGGAATCAGTCTAAGAATTTTAAGGGAAGTCAAGACAAAGTAAGTTTATTTAGAAATAATGACTAGATAGAAATAGAGACATAAATAATGGAGAAATGGAAGGAATACATATACTGAGTGTTGAACATGTATGAATCAGCATGAAAATAAGCATTGCACTTAGTCACATGGTCTGAACTTTTGGGTAGACCTGTGCGGTGTCAAGAGTTGGACTTGATGATCCTTAAGGGTCCCTTCCAACTCAGGATATTCTATGATTCTATGATTTTTGAAGGTGAAAATATGAATCCTCATAAAGAGGAGAGAATCTGACAGTAGTAGTATGGCTGTGTCAGAGGCAGAGCAAAACTGACTACCCCATTTCTCTTTTCCTCTTATTTCACTTGCTGGTTGACTTACTGTTTTCTTCTGCAGTTAGCTTCCTGTTTTCACATCTCTTTGAATTCTACTGTTGACTTTCTCAGAAATGTTACACACACAGAACATAAGTTATATATAACAACTTTTTTTTTTTTTCTCCTGTAACTACAAGATAAATGAAAAGATCATCCAAAAGGATGAGATTACCAGACTAGTTTACAAAGATAAACCTCAGTTTGCACCTCTGCTAGTGATATGCTTTTGTAACACATGGTATCCTAGTTCAAAAATGCAAACATGCTGTAAGTTGTGTTTCTTGAAAATTTGTCTTTTCATGCATTTCAGTTCCTTTCAGGCTTGTAAGCATAGACAGATCTGAACTAGCATGTGAACTGAGTGGTTTCTGTTGTTTTTGTGTGTGTGTTTGTGTGTGTTTATATATATATATATATATAAATTTAAAATACTTAGAAGGAAGATTTGTGTCAAGGTTATGACATAGTAGTTGCAGTTGTCTGTTCAGAAGTATTAACTGTTTTACCTCTACAGCTTTTTTTGGTTTGTCTATATATCTTCTTATCACATTGTTTGATGGGGAACAGAGGTGCAAATAGCCATGGGCTTGTGAAAAAAGAAAAATACTTTTTACTTTTTACTTTTTTTTGTTTTGTTCCAGAAGTACTCCCTTGTGGAACAGTTATGATGAAACAGTCCTTATGTATCAGTGCATGCCTATGAATCATAAATGTATACATAAACATCAGAAATGTCTTAGGCTAGCTGAAAGTCAAAAAGCAGGCTGAGCTTTTCCAAACTTTTTTGTATACCTTTTTCCCAGATTACCTGTCAACAGGGCCAATGTAGTTTGCATTTGGTAACAGGCCTTAGAGGCATAATATCTAATGTGGGAAAAACTGAGATTATGAGGTTATTTTGCCTCTTTTGAATGTTCCTTTTAAAACATGACACATGTTCAGCCCAAATGACATCCATGCAGATGTAAGTTTTATGAGCAGGATATATGACAACAGTAAGGAATGGAATAAAAAATTTGAGGCTGATATTTATTTTCTATTCAACTTCTCTTCACCTGTTCTAGGAAAGGAAATTTGAAGAGAGAATTTAAGAACAACTCCTGTGAGTTTATGAACAAAACTTCTACACTCCATAATGTGATGATTGATGGCATTTTATGATTAACCTAAGTGATAGATGACAGTTACATCCTTTACTTTCAAAGGGGTTGAATCCAGTGTAATAACTATTGTTGCTCATTATCCACATATTTACCAAGCTTTGTTCTTCCAGTCATGGCATTTTACTCTGGTTTGAAAAGAAATGGAGAGATTGGCCGTTCTAATAACTGATCTATAGTGTCCATATAATACAGTCTTTCCACTCAATCCTAACTCTCTCACCCCATTTGGGATTCTCTTTCTTATCCTTCTTGTTGTAACAGAAATCTTTTCATTGCTTTGTTCTTGTTTTACAAGCAGTGAGGATTTCTATATTTTTGTTTGTTTGTTTGTTTTGTTTGCAAAACAAACATACAAAGGACCCCTATCTGAGCTCTCTTGTATTGGTATTTTGTATTCGAAAATTAAGTACTTAGTTTTCCTTAGGAGTCAGTGGGCTTGGTTCTTGTTAATAACAATCCAGGAATTATCAGTACTCTTCAGGGACTAGAACTGAGCAGAGTACACTAAGAATCTCAGTAAAGGGAAATATTAACTTGCAGTGCCAAAGGCCAAATGAGATCTCCTTATCTATAGGAACAAGTCTTTCTTTCCTTTAAGAGAGATGAGTGATTTTTTTTTTTTTTTGCTTTTCAAATTTGTGTTTGCTAACCATTTCTATCTCCATTTCCCTCTTCCAAAAGCAGCTTGCAACCTAGAGTTATCTATTGTTTGCTCTCTGTTGCTTGGGCAGTGTGGATTTGAGGACCATATAAATATTTCCCAAAATAGATAGGAGATTTTGTTATTAAGGGAAATGGTCATTTACCCTTGAAGAATCTCTCTGAATCTTGATCTAAGCCACAAAGACAATGTCCTACTCTGCAGTGAACACCCAAACAAGTATCATTGGACTACTGCCAGATGTGTAGGACTGTATAAGATGTACCTGACCCAGAAAAGCAGCATGGATTGCAGCTGGCTTTGACTTCCTGAAACAACATGTCATTTTGAATTATGGGGCTTGGCTCTCTAGTGTGTGCAAAGCACTTTGAGATCAGCAGATGGAACGACAATAACAATACTTTGCACTTGTATTAGTTTGTATTAAAACTGTAATTGGAACCTGTTTTTAATTGTGTTGATTAATATAATAATATAAGCTTATTGCAATGTATGCCACATTTGCACAACCATAATATCTATGACTTCATCTACTGGTGAAATGGCTACTTCCCTGATGAAAACGTTGGTGGAAGCTTTGCATTCTCTCCTATGTTTCTGTGTCTTCTGTGTAACTGGTTTCAATGATAGAAGGTAAAATATGAAAAGTTTATTTTGCACATTTTTTTTTTTCTATGTTAATATTTAATATGGCAGACTAGTTATGAAAGAAAGGCAAGAAGTTGGCTCCAACTTCTTGTTTGACTTATTTGCCATCCTGATTTTGCATTTTAGCATTTAACATCAGTTATAGCTTGCTTTTCTCTTTTGCTTTGGAGCAATAAAAAGGTGTGAGCTGTAATCATTTGCCTCCAAGTAAGTTATAAAATCTTACCGATCAAGGGAAAACACCACTTTAATAATTGAAAGAAAAGGTATGTGTGTGATATTATTTCTACCCAGAAGGGATGTTTTGAAAGAAAAAGTATACAGCATGGGGACGGTTTACTGCCTGTGTTAGATGGCAGATGCAGAGATGGACTTGAGCCAAAGTCCCATTTATATAAACGCATGGTTTCTAGAGGTGAGGAAATGTAAATTCTTCCAGTTGCCCTCACTATAAAGAGTTGACCCAGAAATTTGGAAACAACTGCTCCTGTGCATTGAATGTTTGAAATCTGCTCTGGATCCTTTGTCTTGAGCTCAGCTGTAACTCAGCAGTGTCAGGAATGAAAGACAAAAATATTATGTAAGAAAACAGAGTGAGGACCTTGTGTTTGGATGAAAGCTCTCTATCATCACTGTACAACTCATGAACAATCAATGGTGATAGCACTATTTTTGAAGTATTTTGTATCAGTCCATTTTCTTGTTTCACACAGCAGTCATTTCTGAACATTATTAAAGGCAAGGGGAGTAACTTAAGGATTTTTTAGTGTGATTTTCTGGTGAAGTAACTGGGGATGCTGTCCACCCACTGAAAAAAAATAAAAATAAAAAAATAAACCTATTGGCTAAATTTCATGAAAGATTGTGTTGCTGCTGAATATTTCAAGGCAATTCATATCTTAACAAAGGAGAGAAATCCATACTCACGTCCTTGGATGGTTGATATGCTCATAATGTTTTTAGCTATTTCTGAGCTCTTTTTTTGCCTAGTAACTGTTCTGAGGGAGTTCATAATTGTAGATAGATGAAAAGTCTTGGAACATGTAAGAAGTGCAGCCAAGTATAAGAACCGAAAGTAAAGTTATATTTAGATTTATTACTCAAAGAAAAGAGTGTACAGAAACAGTCTGATCCAGCAAAAATAGCAAACACGGGTACAATGTCATTCCACACTACTTCAGCATACAAAATATCAGTTTAATTCAAGACCAAAATGTAGTGATGTGCAGTTACAAACTACAGCAAAAGCAGTAACCGGAAAAGTACAAAAGGAATCTCTGTTCACTTAGATGGCTCACAGCCTAAATAGAAGTCATGTTCTCTAGGTTATATACAAAAAAAGAGATCCTGGGAGTGAACTGTGGTAACTGGAATAGGGGGGTGGCAGATGCCTCCTGCTCAGTGGCCAACTGAATGGGATGGCATGCACAACCAGGCCAACCTAAGACTTTGGAAGATTGCAGGGTATTCTGATGCCATCAGAGAGCAGTTTTGGACATTTTTTCTCACTTGCTGCCGCTAAAGTTCCTAAAATTTTTCTTTTCCATCCCTCAGATTTCTCTATGTCCATCAATCTTCTCCTAGTTCTTTTCTTTTGCTCCTCTTTCTTATTTTTTTTTCCATGTTGGTGGCTTCTTCCAGAGTAATCCACATCTATTTTTTGTCCATGTTAATTTCACCTGTAAAAAATGTGTAAAGAAATATTTTAAGATATGAGCTAGTCTCTCTGAGTGAGCTCTTGATTAGGCCATGCAAGAGACCTTCTTCAGGCTGCTGTGTGGGCTGGCTTTCCCCTCAAACTAGGCCAGAGTGCCTTCAAGGCCATGAGCTCCAGCGGTGTCTTTTGCCTTGGACTTTCTGGCACGTTTTCTAGAAGTACTGTGCTTCCAAAAAAGCAGGAATTTTCAGTCTGATGACACTGCTCTCTAGAGACTTATGTGGACTTCAGTTTCCCAGTGGTTTCCAGTTTATGCTTTCTCAGATCTTCTGGGTTTATCTGTCACTTTTCCAAGGGCAGACATGCTAACTTTGTGGGGATTCTACACAAAAGATAGTTAATAAAAAAGGAAGAGAACTAGACAAAATAAGTGTCTGCCTGCTCATTCATGCCTCGTTTTATCCTCAGCCATGGACCACTCCTCAAACATGTTAGAATGAGCCAGCTGTGCCTAGGATTCATACAGATTCATACAGCTTTTCCAGAAAATCTGAGCATGCTGTTTTATTCTAAGAAATTATGTTAAGCCTTTCCTTGTGCTCCTGGTCTCTTCTCTTTCATTCTCCAGTGTATACTGGTATGAGAAAAAAGGATCCTTGTTTTCTTACCATTCAAGTTGGTGTTTAAAGACCATTTCTTTTATAATATCCATACCCATTCATCAAGTAGTCCTAACCCATTTCATTTGTTTTTATCCTGATCCAAATTTTCCCACCAGCTAATTTTCTGTTTGGCTTTACTGTTTAGATACAACCTCTGCTCCTCTTCAGAGATGAAAAACTCATTTGTTCCAGGTGATAAGCATATTTCTGTCAAAGATTGTTTCATTTTAGCTAACATCAATGTGCAATGATTGCCTAGTGTAAGCCAGTGTCACTTGCAAGAATTTCCTCTGTCACTTTCTGTGAGTTTTAGTTCAATCATAAGACATAAGTACCAAGTTTAATAAAAAGGGCTATGTCACTTGGAGTAGGTACATAAATAGTTCCCCAAACTATTGGAAGTAAAGACTCCTTTTATAGAAAAGGAAGAGTCATAACCTATATGTTATGGCATATTTTCTAATATATTTGCATCTGTTTAGATAAAGGTTTTTGACAGTTGCTGATGTCCACTTATACCCACTTGCTGTGCAGTTCTGTTCCCTCTTGTGCCAGGTTTTGCCCACATGAAACCTCAAAGAAGATGAATTTATTCACTCTTTCTGTTTGTTTTTATGAGTAGATATTTTGCAGCATTTGTAAATTGACTTATGGAACAAGGCAGGTGCCGGTGAAACACAGCAAGGAAGATAGTGTGTGGAAGAGAGAAGAGGCTAGAAAGATTTAAATGAATTTAGGCTTCTTGTATAAGTTTGGTCTCTCCAATTACGTGTCTTTGTAACCTGGCTCACAATAGGGCTGAGATCCTCAGCTGTAATGAATATGAATGAAAATCACTTTAATTTATTAGTCAGCATGTTTAGGTGCAGCCGTGTGCTTGTGGCAGACTGTGCTATATAAGCAGCTGTTGCAGAAGGCAGCAGTGTTATGGGGTTGCTGATCCACAAGCAGAGAGAGTTTGTAGCTGCTATAGAAAAACTGCTCTAAGTACTTGTAGACTTCATTGTACCATTTAGACACTCTTTACCTCATAGCTCTTTTTCTTTTTTTTTTTTTTTATTTAAAGAGCTATTGTGTACCTTATTCAGCTTCTCCTTCAGACATAAAGTCTTAGAATGGTTTGGTTTGGAACCTTAAAGATCATATCGTTCCAACCCCCTGTCATAATCAGTGACAATTTCCACCATATCAGGTTGCTTAAAGCCCCATCCAGCCTCGCCTTGAACACTTCCAGGAATGGGACAACTTCTCTGGGCAACCTGTTCCAGCACCTCACCACCCTCAGAGTAAAGAATTTCTTCCTTATACCTAGTCTACATTTAACTTGAAGGCATTACCCCTTGTCCTATCACTACACTCCCTGACAAAGTCATTTCACAGCTTTCCTGTAGGCCTTTTAAGTACTAGAAGACCAATGTACAGTCTCACAGAACTTTCTGGATGATAATAATAATAATAATAAATAATAATAATAAACATCAACAAAAACAACAGCAATACATAAGGACATGAGCCTGTAAATGCAGTTATGTCCAAGTCTAATGGAGAGTGCAAGCCAAATGCAAAGCAGCAAAAGACTAATTCTGAGTTCTCAAATACCTTGCAACAAAAAATTCACGTGTTAATTGCACCATGTGTCTTAAAGGGAGTCAAGTCATGCTAATTCCCATGCTAACAGTAACTGTTTTTTCTTTAACTGGTTTAACAGGTAGGTAATTATAATAATAGAAGAGAAGCTGCTAGTGATCCTGGTCCCTAACACCTTCCATCACCACCAAAAGACTTTTGAGACAATTTAAAGCTATATCAACTCCTCCTGACCCCTTCCCCCCCCCCCCCCCCCCTTTTTTTGGGGGGTTTGCAACAGGTGTTTAAAGGTGGGAAGAGAAACATTTTAGAGCTTAAAAAAAATGGATTTTTTTTTTTTCATGGTATCCAGTTTAACAATAATTTGAGAACTAAAACACAAGGGGCAGGATTATGTGACAATGATTTGCTATTATATTAAAAAGCAGAGAGTGAAACGCAACAACTATATTACTGTTCTCATGCCCAACATAGAAAAAATAAATTGTCTTTAGTTTATCTTTATTTTCCACAGAGCTTTACTTTGCTGCTGTGGAGTGTACAAACATGCAGAGGTCTTGCTGTAGACAGAGACTGCAAGTGCTCTGCCTGGACCTATTTATAAAAGTATGTCTCAGCCCAATAAAGCTTATACTGTACTGGTCTTCTTATGGGCTTTCCTTTTGCTTCATTTGGCTATGAACACTCTTCAATGTTGGGGACTTCCTCTTACCTTCAGCATGACCTAGTGAGATAAGAACAAACTAATAAGCTGCCATAAATAACTGTGAGCATACTGGGCAATATGAGCAGTTTGGTGACACCCATGTGAGTAATGTAAATTGTTTGTTTCCTTTGTACAGGAATGGTTTTGCAACAACTGGAATCAATTCCACAGGTGGTGGTGGTCAGGGGAAGGGCTTCTTATTTCTTTTTTCCCTCTGCACCAGCCAAATATTGTTCCCTTTCATGTCACGATAGAAAACTAGTTGGGTTCCTTAACCCTCCCAAATAAAGCATAGGCTGGTTAAAAGAGATGACAGGGTTCAGATCAGCCAGCTGAGGGAAACAGGGAATATTATCAATGCCAGCCTCAACTGTAAGATTCATCTATCTATTTATCTATCTATCTATCTATCTATCTATCTATCTGTCTGTCTGTCTGTCTATCTATCTATCTATCTATTAATCAATCTAATCTATCTAATTAATTAGATGAGGTAGGCATCTTCGTTAAGATCCAATTAATAAATAGAAGAACAATAGAAGAAGAAGCTAGATTTTAAAATAAAAGAACAAAAAAAAAAAAAAGGAAGGGAAAAGAAACTGAAGATGCCTTCAGAAGCCAAAATTGGCACAAGCATCACATCAGTCATCATCACAGTCATCTATGGCCTCATCATCAGTTGCACCTGAGACGCACTTTGGCAGCCCTCCAGGGTGCGCAGCATGAGCAAAGACGTTGCAGTTAACTTTGATCGATGTCAGTCTTTCAGTGTTTCTGCCAGCAAACTCCTTCATCGTTCAGTGGCAGTGTTATCCTCAGCACTAAATAATTTGGGGGGATTATCATGTGATGTCTTTGCAGAATGTCAGTGAGACACTTCTGTTTTCAGGCCTCTACTTGAAAGACGTAAATCTTTCCCCTCATTTATCTTAGGATCTTAATTTATTATCTTTTCCACCCCCCTTGCATTTTTTAATGTTTTACTGAATTGCTCATGAAAGCAAAAGACTAATAGCACTTGCTGTAGGTAGGCATGATAAAGCAGGCAAGCACAGTGTGTTATTTCTGTATGTCATTTTGTTGATAAACCTCAGAAAATATCCATGCCTCATATACCAGCAGTACAAGACCGGGCTTCTGTGAGGAGAGGTTTACGTGACATAGAAAAGAGGAAACTGAAGTTCTAAAGGACACAAATCACCAATTGTAGTGTGTTGAAGTATGTTTCCTGAATCCAAAGTTTTAGTGTGTTTGCAGTCATAATATATTATTCCTCCTGTGTATGACATTTCAGGTTTCAGTCTTTTTCAGTCACACTGCAAAAGCGCATGCCAGATGAGCAGCAAGAATAGTGTTTGTTTGATCTCATGTGAACTGCTTTTAAGTAAGGAAGAACAAAATCTATAAAACTAGTTAGATGTCTAAACCCCTTTCACACCAGTGAGAACCTGACACCTGGTTGAAACTGTATTTACCAACAGTGCTTCCATTGGTGCTCATTTAACTGCAAAAGTACTTAAAAAAAACAAACAAACAAAACAAAACAAGCCATCACCACCACCACCAACAAACAAACAAAAAACCCAACACCTCTGATCAGAGCAATTAAAAATGTTAATTATTATCTGCATTTTTTTATTTATCTATTTATTTTATGACAATTTTAACGTGAAATATCACTTATGCTGAATGTTTACAGTCTGAAATATTTTTAAATAAGAATATTAAGGCTTTATTTTCAAATGATCGTTCTCTATAAATGAAAAATGTTGCACACAAAATTTCTTTTCAACCAGCCTTAAAAACCATATAATTTAGAGGGTGTCTAAGTCAGGGACAAGTTAAGTGGACTCAGACAACTTAATTCATAACTTGGAGACTGTACATCTCACAAACTAACAGGCAAGTTACACAACGTGTTCTTTCAGATTGGAAAGAGGAAGAAAAGGTCTCTCCTGAGTTATATTTCTCTGTTGGAAAGTTACCATTATAACTAAAATCTGTTTTAAATACTGGTACCCTCTAGTGTTCACTCACAGTAAAACTTGCAAAGGACATTTGTGGAAGCAGATTCTCTCCCTTTACATGTCCGTATCTTCTGGTGCAATGAGTATCTATATCAGGATATTCCTTTATAGGAAATGTAATTTTTCTTTACCTCTGTTGGGGAATTCCCACTTAATTTTTTCATTCTTATATCAGACTATGGCAATATAAGCATGAGGAATTACAGCTCTGAGACAGCTGGACTCTTTCACTATAGTTAACTATAGTTAAAAGCAGTATAGTTTATAAAGCAGTATATATATATATATATATATATCAGTATAGTTTAACTATAGTTAAAGCAGAGTTAACTATGAGTTACTGGGATGTGAAAGGAATTAATTGCTGAGGACGTTTCTTTCTTCTTCTGGACTATGGTTGCTAATGGGAGCATACATTCTCTCGGAGGACATATCTACATGCAGAGGAGTGGAGAGAAGGCTATTTTTATTTAGTCTTGGTTCAGATTAACACACTTTGGCCATGGTAAGTCAGCCCCAAGAAAATCCAAATGTAATGGCAGGCCAAAAAATCTTTATTTATTTATCTTTGTGATCACAGAAAATAGTAGGGTGGCATAGTTTAGCCCTTTTTTTTGCATAAGTAGCCCCTGATTAACTCCAGAGGCTTTACAGATATGGAATGAGTGCATTCCTAGACATTAAATACTTATCTCAAATCTTCTTAAGAAGATAATACTCACCTTCTTAAATCATATCAAGATGACACCTGAAATTAATTGCCCAGTAAAATCAAAGTAGAAAACATGGAAGTTTGTTTTTGTGTGCTGTACTTCTCAGAGGTGAGGTACTCATTAAGGTTGTTTGGTTGGCTTATGACAGCAAACTTTGGGAAAGAGTAAGTCCCATACCTATCCATTGGTGATATCCAGTTGCTGTGGTTGGAAAAAGTGGTTATCAACAAGGTTACTGGTGTGAATTATAACACCTTTGTGAGGTAAAGTAGAACTGTAGAGAGTAAACAGAAGTAATGTAAATATTCTTGTGGAAAAAATAGGGAAACAGTGTGAAGGAAATGAATGTTAAAAGTCACAATGTCACATTAACCATTAAGAGTTATGTCTTTGTGATAATTTGAAATATTTAAAGTATTTCTCAGTAGGAAACAGTTGCTTATAACATGAGCTATTGTTGAGCTCTGAACTTCCTTTTGGTCAGCATGAGTTTGATCTGTGTTGCATTTCTGAAGTTAATGTTTAGTAAAGCCTGGAAGTGCCAGCTGCATAAAAGATGTCAACCTATTCATTAAATGTCGGTTTGGTATTGTAGTGAGAATTTAAAATGTTATCTCTGCTGCAGTTACTGATTTTCTTTCTGAAGAAAGGAAAGTGTTGAGTTGTGCAGGGCTGCTACAGCCCTGTCCTGACCTTTGGTCAAGACAGGACAGGTGCCATGGGCCTTAGCCCATGTGTTTTGAGGCTTTGAGTTGCCTTTGGAACCTCTCCGATTGCTTTAGGTATTTGTATTTTTTGAGATCATTCATGTGGTCTGATGTTAATCTGATAGTTTTCAGGTGCCTTTCTTAGAGAAATAGAAACATTTTTTGATCAATAGAATATTCAAATGTCCAAGATGTCTGCTTTGTCCCTTCAACATGTAGAGAGAGAAATAAATTACATGGAGAGATACATATCAGCACTGGAAGGCTGCAAGTATTGAATTTTACTTCTGCTCTGAGATTGATATTTTGATGGTTCTCATTCCTTTCAAGAGACCTTCAGAGAGGTTTTGCTTCTGTCTTTCAAATGGCTTCTGAATGATCCAATGAGTACCTTTAGCAAACAAAGAGACAAACAAGCCAGCCAACCAACCAACCAACCAACCAACCAACCAACCAGAAATCATTAGTTACCTGGCTTTGCTTTTCTCTTTGGGTTTAGGTTTGATGCAGGAAGAATTCTCTTTATCATTTATTAATTATATTGTTGAGTGTTTTTCTCTAAGTCTGGCTCCTTTTGTAGGTGAGCAACTGAGGCTTAGAGAGATGAAGTGGTTTAATCAACTAGATGCAATAAAATGGGAAATTAATTTCTATCTCCAATTCCCCCATCCCCCACAATACTACAGAGAGATAGTTTGTCCCTCTTTAGTGATTCTCAGCTAAAGCCGATGTGAATCTTGAAAACATATATATATATAAATGTACTCTACAAACCATGCATATTCATGAAGTCTCTTCCTTTCTCTTTTAGTGGCTAGAGTGACAATATTTTAAAATAAAATATTAAACATATTAAGATAATCAGTAAACTGATGATTGGATAAATATTACTGGTCCATCTCCATTTGTAACACAAGTCTTGTGAGAAATGTATTCTCATTTCTAGCAGTTAGTAAATACTTTGGTTTTTCAGTATACTACAATTCCATCAGAGAACCTACTTATTGCTAAAAAAATATTTTATTAATATTTGAAAACTTTTTTTTTTTAATTATATATATATATATACATATATTTTGTGCTTTCATTGTCAGAAGGTTCTCTGCAAATTATTATTTTTATTTTTTTAATCCATTTCTTGGAGTGGTATACAATAAAACAGAAGGTTAAAATTCAACATTTGGATCAAGACTAGGTGTGGTTGGGTGGTTAGCTTGCAAGAAACTACATGTTTGTTTTTTTTTGTTTGTTTTTTGTTTGTTTGTTTGTTTGTTTTTGCATTAGGATACTTATATGTTAGAAACACTATATTTAATACTAGTGAACCTGCAGTAATCAGCTCCTATTCCCACCGGTAGAGAATTTGTCCTTTCAGACTGCCTAATACAAGGTTGTATTAGCAGACTGGTGTTTGGATCTGCAGTACATACAGTGCAATAAGCACTGGTTTGCAAACTTTAGCAAGATGTCCTTCTCTCAATCATTGCTGTGCTTATATGTACACTCTCAGTGATTTTTTACACATTCTTCTGTTTATTGGAAGGAGAGGTAAGCCTGCATTTTTTTTTCTTTTAGCTTTTATAAGAGAATTAAGGCAAAATGTTTTTGAAAACTCTTGGCAGAGGAGGCTGCATGCTTGTGAGAAGTTCACATGATAATGGAAATGGACAAGACAAAGGATTTTTTTGATCATTTAGAGAATAGTGACTGTTCTGAGGTTTTTGCCTGGTCTGAGTACAAGTTATGTCTCTGTAAAATACCACTATATGCTGCAGAATAACGTGACTGTCCTTTGGACAGAAGTGGTGTTAGCCTACTGGTATATTTGTAAGTCAGGGCACTCTGAAGGAATCATAAACCAAATTTTTGCTCTGTGGAAGACCTCCTCTTGTCAGCAAAAAGGGACAAATAAGGTTTAACACATAGCAAAACAGTGTTAGAGTTCATTTCTCGGGGCTCTGAAATCCACTGTTTCAGTGATGCCTAATTATTCTGAAGACAGGGGCCTTACTGCAACTGGAGTTTGATCACACTTAGATGTTTCAGATGAGGACACAAAAGCAGTTCATAGGGTTATCAGGAAAATGATTGTGCCAACATTTTTTTTGGGAGACCTGGATTTCTGCTGACTTTGCACAGCTTGGCAAAATCTTTGTGTCAAAAGGATATACTATGTCTTTTTCTCCAGCATATGCCAAGAGAACATGTTGACCCAGAGCAGAGGCACTGACTGTAATGTTTTACTGAGTGAATGTACAAAGGTCGAGACTGTGTCCCAGTAAAGAGATGTGCATCCAAGGGAAGAGTTTCTGGGTGATGAGTCAGGTTGGTCTGCCTGGTCTTATTTCAGCATATGAACTGGCATATCAAAGTGGTAGCCAAAACTGAAAATGTCATTTGAGATCTCCCACCCTGCAGACCATTTTTCACCTCCGTTTGTTTGTTTTTATTTTTGTCTGATATCCCACCTGCAAGTGCTGACCTGAATGGCACTCAGGAAGAAAATAATTACAGATTTCGTTTTTCTTACTGTGTGATGAAAAGTGAGCAATTCAAGTTTCCTCCCTTTTAATTTTATGAATCATAACAAAAGTTAAAATTTATGTCTAGGGAAGGGAAGGGAAGGGAAGGGAAGGGAAGGGAAGGGAAGGGAAGGGAAGGGAAGGGAAGGGAAGGGAAGGGAAGGGAAGGGAAGGGAAGGGAAGGGAAGGGAAGGGAAGGGAAGGGAAGGGAAGGGAAGGGAAGGGAAGGGAAGGGAAGGGAAGGGAAGGGAAGGGAAGGGAAGGGAAGGGAAGGGAAGGGAAGGGAAGGGAAGGGAAGGGAAGGGAAGGGAAGGGAAGGGAAGGGAAGGGAAGGGAAGGGAAGGGAAGGGAAGGGAAGGGAAGGGAAGGGAAGGGAAGGGAAGGGAAGGGAAGGGAAGGGAAGGGAAGGGAAGGGAAGGTCATGATTCTTCTGACTTTTATTGGTAACAGCTTTTAAACTAGCAGTCAGTTTGTTCCAGGTCTGTCAGCAGGCCTGTTCTGAGGACTTTGTCCAAGATGCTGCTCACTTATGCCCATCATGCATTATCTGGTCAAGGATTTGGTTAAGATCCTGTGATTTTAAGACCAGCATGCAATTACAAACTCTTGTCTTTGTCTCCCTGTAGGTGTTTTTAAAGGCATATTTCTCACCTCATCTTTCTTGTGTGGAATTTAGTTGCCCCTCACATTTTCTATCTCCTCTAAATGCCTCTATTTGCCTTTGGTAACTAAAATTGTTAAAAATACTAAACGCCCTAGACCTAATTCTTGTTAGACATAAAATTTCTTGCTACTGTCTATTACATTGACAAATATTACTAATAAAAAAATAAAGAATGCTGTAAGCTATTACTAGATATTTTTAGCGTTTTCAGAATTTCAGTTCAGATAAAACTAAAAAAATTTCATTTGTTTGTTTGTTTTCTCATCTGTGTTATTTTTGTGATTTGCATTTCTCCTGGTGCCTTGTGGTATAAACTATTGGAGGTCCATTTTATAAAATGTTTCCTAATAGAATCATAGAATCATTAAGGTTGGAAAAGACCTCCAAGATCATCTGGTCCAGCTGTCCCCCATCACCAATATTAAACCATGTCTCTAAGCACCCTGTCCAACCTCTCCTTAAACATCCCCAGGGACAGTGACTCCACCACCTCCCTCGGCAATCCATTCCAATATCTGACCACTCTCTGAGAAGAAATGTCTCCTAATTTCTAACCTAAACCTCCCCTGGCACAACTTGAGGCCATTCCCTCTAGTTCTGTCACTAGTTATCTGCAAGAAGAGGCTGACTCCCAGATCACCACAACTTCCTTTCAGATACTTGTAAAAATTTTAACCATTAGATGCTCCTCATGCCATAATGGCCAGATCCAATTGGCCATGCTGATGCAGCTGCCAATTACATCATTCCAAAAGTAGCAATGTTTCTTTGAAGACAGTAATGTTGCACTGGTGTTTTCAAGAAGAAAATTTAGATATTTCCTGCTAAGTAGAAGCTTGATATTTGGGCAAGAAGGAAAGGGGAAATGAGAATTGAGACACAAAAATATACCAAACATGCCTTTCACAGCAGGACTGGATACTTCACTTTCTTTCATGTGTGTTAAGTTCTTGTAAACTCTAAGGTATACTTGGAATCACAGAATCATAGAACTATAGAATATTCCAAGCTCTAGTGTGCCCACAAGGATGACTGAGTCCAATTTCTGGTTTGACAAAGGGCCATCCAAAAGTCAAGCCCTATGTCTGAGAGCATTGTGCAAATGCTTCTTGAACTCCAGCAGGCTCAGTGCTGTGGCCAATTGCTTAGGGAGCCTGTTCCAGTGCCCAACCACCCTTTTGGTGAAGAAGCTTTTCCCAATACCCAGCCTGAATCTCCCCTGTTGCATCGTCATTGTAGAATGGGTTGTATTGGAAAGGACCTTAAATATTGCAGATGTTGTTTCCAGTTGTAAATGAAGTCTTTCCCTTTACTACTTTCCTTGGAAACTGCCATATTCCCAGACCTGCTAAGGGGACTTATTCTGAAAGGAGTGTAGGATCAGCAAGAGAGCATAGGCTGAGGTCTCCTGTGCTGTAGTGAGTGGAAGGAGTAGCAAGTAGGAGTAGGAAGCAGAGTGAGCAGGGAAGTTGGTTTTGGCAGCCATAGTTCCAAACTCTCTGCCATGAACAGGGATGCCACCCACTTGATCAGGTTGCCCAGGGCCTCATCCAGCTCGGTCTAGTTCACCTCCAGGGATGGGGCATCCACAGCTTCTCTGGGCAACCTGTTCCAGGGTTTCACTATTTTCTGAGTGAAGAATTTCCTCTTAACATTTAATCTAAATCTCCCCTCTTTTAGTTTTAAGTTATTCCCTGTCATCATATCATTATCTGCCTGAGCAAAAAGTTGCTCTCCATCATTTTTATAAGCCCCATAAATTTTAAGCACCTTTTACATAAGTATTGAAAGGCTGCAATAAGGTCTCCCCAGAGCCTTCTCTTCTCCAGGCTGACCCAGCCTTCTCAGCCTTTCTTCACAGCAGAGGTGCCACATCTTCGTGGACCTCCTCTAGACCCACTCTAACAGTCCCCAGACCTGGATGCAGTACTCAAATTGAGGCCTCACAAGGGCAGAGTAGAAAGAGACAAAAAGCTCCATACTGTTTCCTGGGGTCCTGTCACTGTCCCCAGAGAGCAGAGCTCATCACCTGACCCTCTGCTTCCCTTGTGAGGGAGCTGCAGGCCACCATGAGGCCTCCCCTCAGGCTGCTCTGCTCTGGGCCGAAAAAAACAAGGGACTTCAGCCACTCTTCATATGTCTTCCCCTCCAGATCTTTCACAATCTTTGTAACCCACCTTTGGACACTCTCTAATAATTTTATGTTTTTCTTATATTGTTGAATCCAAAACTGCACAATGTGTTAGTCTGCAGTACAATGGGTAGATGATACTGATTTTATTGCATCAGCCTGGACAGTTTATGACTTATTCCAGGGATGATCTACAGGAGAACAACTAGATATTTATCCAGGCCAAATTTAATAAAGTAGAAAATAATTGTAAA
This sequence comes from Anas acuta, assembly GCF_963932015.1. Taxonomy (NCBI): domain Eukaryota; kingdom Metazoa; phylum Chordata; class Aves; order Anseriformes; family Anatidae; genus Anas; species Anas acuta. The sequence continues at coordinate 32,441,380 of NC_089017.1, forward strand.
TTTCACCTGTTTCTTTTTCTGTGGCAAAAAGTTTTACTCAAGCTCACCTGTCTGTGTAAGACCTGCTCTGTCCTGGGGGGAATGAACATACTGACAGCAATGTAAGCAGGAACTTGCAGTTTATTTTGGCATGATTATTACTTCACTTGATCAGCTGGTATCCTGAGATGTCTCAGGTGGGCAAGACACTGGGACTGTTTCCTACAGAAATGAAAACTGTTATCTTGGAATAAGGTGATATGATATTACAGAAAGGGGTTATACAATTTTGCACAGTTGTTTTTCAATGGGAAGTAAGAGACAGAAGAACTCATGGATCATGTAGCAGGAAAAATTTCAAAGTGCTTAGGTCATTCAATGAAATTGGAAGGAAAAGATGTAGAGCAGGGTAAGGCAAAAAAAATATTATATACACCCAGACAAATGGAATTTGGGAATCCCAGATTCTGCCACCTTATCTGTCCAGCTTGGGTCTGGTAGTTTCAGTTTCCTCAGTTTGGTTCTCACATGAGCTTTCTGTTAAACAAGTATCATCTCTTGTTTCACTGGTCAGATTAATTTACTGCCATGTTGTAAAGGTTAGAACAGGTAAAAATATTTTGAGGGCTACTTTACAATTTTTTGATGTTATTACATATTTGCTACTTTTAGTTTTGAAATATTTCCAGTTTGAATGAAGCACTTTAAGTCGTCCTTAGAAATCATAAATTTTTACAGATCACAGAATCACAGAATCACAGAATTCTCTAAGCTGGAAGAGACCTCCAAGATCATCTAGTCCAACCTCTGACCTAACACTAACAAGTCCTCCGCTAAACCATATCACTAAGCTCTAAATATAAAAGACTTTTAAAGACCTCCAGGGATGTTGACTCAGTCACTTCCCTGGGCAGCCTATTCCAATGCCTAATAACCCTGTCAATAAAGTTCTTCCTAATATCCAACCTAAACCTCCCCTGGTGCAATTTTAGCCCATTCCCCCTCATCCAATCACCAGGCACATGGGAGAACAGACCAATCCCTACCTTGCTGTAGCCTCCTTAAAGGTACTTATAGAGTGTGATAAGGTAACCCCTGAGCCTTCTCTTTTCCAGACTGAACAATCACAGCTCCCTCAGCTGCTCCTTGTAAGACTTGTTCTCCAGACCCCTCACCAGCTTTGTTGCCCTTCTCTGGACTCACTCAAGCACTTCCATGTCCTTCTTGTAGTGAGGAGCCCAAAACTGAACACAGTACTCAAGCTGTGGCATCACCAGAGCTGAGTACAGGGGGAAATCATTTCCCTAGACCTGCTGCCCACACTGTTTCTTATGCAAGCCAGGATGCTGTTGGCCTTCTTGGCCACCTGAGCACACTGCTGGCTCATATTCAGCCAACTATCAACCATCACTCCCAGGTCCTTCTCCGCCAGGCAGCTTTCCAACCACTCATCTCCCAGCCTGTAGCTCTGCTTGGGGTTGTTGTGCCCCAGGTGCAGGACCTGGCACATGGCCTTGTTGAGCTTCACACAGTTAGCCACAGCACATCCATCCAGCCTATCCAGATCCTCCTGCAGAGCCTTCCTACCCTCAAGCAGATCAACACATGCACCTAACTCAGTGTCATCTGCAAACTTACTGAGGGTGCACTCGATCCCCTCATCCAGATCATCAATAAAGATATGAAAGAGAACTGGGCCCAGTACTGAGTACTGGGGGATTCCACTAGTGACCGGCCCCCAACTGGATTTAATTCCATTCACCACAACATTTTGGGCCTGGCTACCCAGACAGTTTTTAACCCAATGAAGCATACGCCAGTCCAAGCCAAGAGCAGCCAGTTTCTTGAGGAGAATGCTGTAGGGAACAGTGTCAAAAGCCTTACTGAAGTCAAGGTAGACTATATCCACAGCCTTTCCCTTATCCACCAAACATGTCACTTTGTCATAGAAGGAGATATTTGTCAAGCAGGACCTATCTTTCATAAACCCATGCTGACTGGGCCTGATCATCTGGTTGCCCTGCATGTGCCATGTGCCATGTGCCATGTGGCATGTGCCACTCTCAAGATAATTTGCTCCATGAACTGTCCTGGCACTGAAGTCAAACTAAGAGGCTTATAGTTTCCCAGGTCTGTCCTCCAGCCCTTCTTGTAGATGGGCGTCACATTTGCTAGCCACCAGTTGACTGGAACCTCCCGTGATAGCCAGGACTGCCAATAAATGACGGAAAGTGGCTAGGCCAGCTCTTCCACCAGTTCTTTCAGTATCCTTGGGTGGATCCTATCCAGATCCATTGGCTTGCGTACATCCAAGTGCCGTAGCAGGTCACCAACCGTTTCCTTGTGGATTGTGAGGGCCACATCCTGCTCCCCATCCCCTTCCACCAGCTCAGGGTACCGGGTATTTAGAGAACAACTGGTCTTGCTGCTAAAGACTGAGGCAAAGAAGGCATTAAGGACCTCAGCCTTTTCCTCATCTCACATCACTAAGTTTCCACCCACAACCAGCAAAGGATGGAGATTCTCCTTAGTCCTCGTTTTCATGTTAATGTATTCATAAAAACATTTTCTGTTATCTTTAACAGCAGTAGTCAGATTGAGTTCCAGATGAGCTTTGGCCTTTCTAATTTTATCCCTACACATCCTTACAACATCCTTATAATCCTTCTGAGTGGCCTGCCTTTTTTTCCAAAGATAATAAAACCTCTTTTTTTTTCCTAAGCTCATACGTTGTACATATGATTAGAGGGTCATTAGTTACTGAATTGCTTCTACAATAACCATTATTATTTTGCAGCCCACGTGTGCAGTTGTGCAGTGTGGAACACTATAAATCTTGGTTCAGAAAAGAGGCTTCAGCTTTGTTGGTTGTACTTACAGAAAAGCTGTGAGTAAGATAGCATGTCACACAGGTTTTGGGAAAAGACATGAAATCAAGGCTTCTGAAGTAGAGGACAAAAGTTACTTCCACTCCAGAATACTTTTGAAAGGGACTTGCTCTGTATTATGCAGAAAAAAACAGTGTGCAATAGTTCTCTTTCTGTAGAACAGGACACAAATAAAAGATAACGTGGAAATCACTCTGGCATTCTGTTATAGTTTCCTCTGTAAATAATAATAAAAAGACAACTTTTGCTTTTCACCGCAATGTGTGCATGCTGTCAGAAAGCAAATGTATATCTATAAATAACTACAATAAGAGAGAGCATTATTTGGCATTACAGACATGCTTCTAACCAATCTCTGCTGTTCTGTTATGGGTACAGTATTATGAAGGTTATGTGACTGGCTGATTGTGAATATTGCAGAAGAGAAATGCACAGAAGCTGACAGATATTATTAGGAAAATGTTTCATTCATGCTGGTTACAGTATTCTTTTCAAATCACACTGTCAATATGTAGTGGCAGTGTGTATTCTGTGTAATTCTATTGTCAACAGAATACCTGCTTTGAGATGTAGAGAGTGTATTAGGTGTCAGCTTCTCATGCATGTCCATAAATAGGGCAGTGAATTGCTTAATAGAGAGCAGTACTCGGTGAAAAGTTAAATACAGTTTTCTGAAATGTGAGAATTCTCTTAAACCATATTAGATAGAGGGTTGTCTCCCAGAGATTTAAATTGATACTTAGTGTTAGTAATGTATGGTCACATTTTAAGACATTATTGCTTTCTAAATTATGTAAATTAAACACTCTGTGCTAATTCATTCTATTTATTTCAGTCAGATGCCTAAATATACATGCACTTATTCTTTCAGTTGGGGATAGATTTGTGAATGAACGTATTCAAGACCTCCTGACAAGTTTTGGAGGGACAGAGGTACAAGAAAATCTATGTAACTATAAAGACCAAGGTGCAGTGGTACCTGCACTGTGGGTACTTTTGTCATTTACATCTATTCTCATTTGTTGCTTACAAGGTAGGATTGCTTTTATTGCAGCATTAAGCAAATCTCAGTATTCCAAATTATTTTTGGAGCAATAAAACTGAACATCCAATTTTTATAATCAAGGTCATGATCACAAAAGCAGACCAACATGTAACAGTGGTGTGAGTATCCAAAAGAAGATGATGAGTTTGCCAGCTGGGAACAAAATAGGAATTGGATAGAAAAGGATCTACTGAAGGATTTATGTGAAAACATTTCATTAATGCCTTAATCTACATTGATTTCTGGTATCTCCAAACTGAAGTTTAAATCTTAGCATTTCTTTTGAAATATACTCTCCTAGGACATAAAGCTGAATGTGATTTGTAATAATACAGCAACCAGATCTTGGCTTGATCTTTTGTAAATGTCAGGTTTATTTGTGGCATTGCAAATTCAGTTCCCCAAAGCTCCCATGGCGGGGGGATTTGATTGTTCTTCTGATCTTGTTTGTACTGGTGCAAATCCAGAAAGACCCCATTTGCAGCTATAGCCAATGGTATTTCTGTGGTGTAAACCTGGTGAGATTAATTCCAGTACCAGTCAGAGCTGTTGGAAGAGCTTTTTCTTCTCTGGATCTCCAAATGTTTTTGTAGACTGGCATCAACAGTTCTTAGATACCTTCCTGCCACCTTGTTCCTAGGCTGGCAAGGAACCAGCACCACGACTGGGCAGCCTGACAGCTTGTCTAAGTCCTGACGACTTTGAGTGTAGGTGGGTGCAATGGCTCTGAGTCAAGAGAAAGACTACAGACTTTGCCTTCTACCCCTAAAATATCCGTCCAGTTTCCATATATTTAATAGGAGGAAATAAGGGAGTAACTCATTTAGAAAACTTCAGTATTTTAAATTATCTGTGGCTACCAGAAATTAGCTTGTTTTTATTTCGTCTGACACACGAACTGATAATCCAAGGGATATGTGTCAGACGAGATGAAAAGAATACTAGGGAAAATAATACTTTGGAAGAGGAAATTGTGTTTCTAGTATTATCTGCAGAGCTTAACAGAGTAGCAGAACACAGTGGACTGACAGCTCCTAGTCCAGGTAGTTCTAAATAAATTATGACTAACAAACCTGTGTCTTTTATGCATAACCACAGCTCCCATGGTCTTCAATGGGAGCTGAAAAGCAAAGTTTTAAGTCTTCATATAAGTTCTTTCTGCAATTTTCTAGTAAATGTTACAAAGCTTCTCATCTTTCGCTAACATCTCTGCTAGTTAAAATTCAGAGAAGATAAATACAGTTATGCTTTAATAAGAAAATTATATTATTATTTTTTTGGCTGCAGGGTTCTTATAATACAAAGACCAGCTTTCAAAACACGATAAAAACTCACTCATCCTTAACGTACCTTGCAGGCAATAGAAAGACTTTTCTTGTTGTGTAGGATAGTCTTCTCAGCTAAACGCTAGTTCAGCTGGAATTAATTTCTCTTTGTGCACTGCTTGTATAGTGTGATACTGAATTCACAAATCAGCAAAACCAGGCATAATTTAAAAGCTTCATTTTAAAACTAAAATGCTGTTAGCTGCCTTTATTTGACTTTCCAGAAACCTAGAAGCAGAAACTACCTCAAAGTAACCACACAGCTCCACTCCTGCCAGAGACCAAAATAGACAGTGTTCCCTTTTTCATTAAAAATCTATGTTCCTATTTGGAAATTTTATTGATATTCATTGAGCTAGTATCTACATATTAATTCATGATAATTTATGATTCTTAAAAATAAAATAAATAAAATAAAATAAAATAAAATAAAATAAAATAAAATAAAATAAAATAAAATAAAATAAAATAAAATAAAATAAAAAGAGAAGCTGGGAAACAAGGAGAAAGCAGAATAACAGGAAGATAAAAAGGAAAATGAAGAAATAAACTGCAGGTTATTTTGTGCATTAACTGGTTGGTGCAGTGCTGTTCTCCACAGTAGATACCTACCAGTGTTTTTTCCTGGTAAGATATTTTCCCTACCCCTAACTGACACTACTTTATCACCCTTGTTCTTTGAGTGTTGGCTCCTGTTTCTTATTCTAGCGAGCTACTTTGAAATTCAGTTTGTGTTTTCAGCCCCCTGGAAGTTATGAAGTATATCTGCCTTATGAACAGCAGGTTAAGGCAGACAATTGTTTTGATTCTTGTGTTCATGAATAGGATTATAGGATTCTATAAAACAAACCTATCAAGACTGTGATTATGGAGTTGTTGCTTTTTTTTAAAAAAAAAAAAAAGTTCCAGAGAGGAAAATGAAAGACACAAGCAGACTGCAGATGTTGATTTGCATGTTATAGCATACAAATGTAGAGAAAACAGGAAAAACTACATCACAGAGAACGTACCCTGAAAAGGCAGATCTGTACGATGTGCTAGAACTGATCCAATTGGAAGAACGAAAAATAATATACCTCAGGGTGTGCTGTGATTCCCTACCTTGCATCTTAAAGGAAGCTCCTTGAGAGTGCCCAGGTGTGCTTGACCTTGGCATTTTTGTCTGCAGAAAGAAGATATGAAATCACAGGGTTTGTCTCATGTCTATTGTGGGGTCCACAGAGCGCCGAGTGGACTTGCAGTGAGGAAATCAGCTAGGCAGGCATGCTTAACATTGAAAATTTGGCAGAAAATTACTCTCAGGTTGTTCCTGACCATGGTCAAATTTGGAGCTCGAAAATGTTTATCCAGAAAGTTCTCCTTTTCCCTGATCTTATATGATAATTTAGTGGCTCTAGAGTTATTAAAAACCTTTTTGACTTTTTTTTTTTTTTTTTTATATTCAATTTTCAGAAACTCTTCCCTTTCTATCTAACATTTACTGCCTGTCTCTCTGTAGAAGGGATAATAGCCTCAGTGCTGGGAATTTTGAGGACACAGTATTTTTAGAGTCATGAGATTTTGGAAATAAAGAGACCTGTCACTTTTCAAAAACTGTTGAAGTGCTTTTGTCACCTCATGACTAGATAAAAAGGTCATTTTTTTTTTTTTTTTTTCACACTTAGTAGCAAATTATACTTCTTTCGGAGCAACATTATCTAATGGATAATTCAGTCCTTAGCAGAGAAGTTAGAGATCTGCTGGGCAATTTCTTGTGTATTTAACGATTTCCTCTTTATGTTGCTATTTTTATTGTAAAGATGTCTTTTCAAAGTACAGCAATGACCTAATGCATTACTGTTTATATGCAGTGGTTGCAATTATATGCAATTATTGGCAGAAAGGGAGGTTTTAGGGATGTAATTTCTTTCTTCAACATATTTAAGGCACATGGGCTTTAGAAAATCAATCAATGAAATAAAAAAGGTGGAATAAAATAATTTTTACTGGGGTCAGAGGAAGAGGTCTTATAATCTGTCTTAGTTCTGACTACTCTCTCTTGCCAGCCAAAAGGAAGGCTAGCAGGCTTTATCAGGGAATCATAATATCTAATTTTATGCAACTTGATCATCTAAAAGAGAAGTCAGTGGGTGAGGCAGGCTCCAAAACTTCATTCTCATTCCCACCTTTCTCCTCTGATTTCGTAGTCAAATGCCTACACTTTGTGCATTGCCTTCAGAATTCTACCAATACTAATTTTATAATATTTTTTTTCATGGAGATCCTACTATGCTTTTCTCCATCACAATATTTTTCTTATCCTTATCTTCCAATTATTCTGAACACAGAAAGAAGATGTCCATAAACACGGACATCTTCTTATGAATATACGAAGTGTTTAGCTTTGACTCCAAATATTTGATCCATCCTTCTTTTTTTTCTATGGGTCTGTCTGGGGTCTGCAGTAACTGAAAGGAGGGAGCTAATGCACTTTGCTAGCAAGTCAAATTAAAAAGAGCCAATGAACTATGGTCCATTGCTACTCCACCCTGATGACGCTGGTGATGAGCTGGGGGGGAGGGAGGGGACTTTATCTTCAATAACTTCTGTCCCATTTATTATAAGTTGGGCAGACACAGGCCAGTAGACATGTGCCGCAGTTGTCACCAATGAAGTGTGCGTTTCCTCACATAGCAGAATGTGAAGATGGTATTGTAAAGAATGCTGTATAAAGTCGAATCCCTTTTCCTCCTCATCACTTTGCAAACAGAAAGCAGCATCTGGTATTTGTTGCTGTGTACCCAGAGTATAAAGCTAGTCTCAATCTGTGCGGATGAGAAGGAATCAGAGACTGTTTTATTGTGCAGTGTTTTGGTTGTTCTACTGTTATCTCATCCTCATTTTGTGTCTTGAAAGCTCTAGGGAGTAGAGTCAGTTATTAACTTCATGTTTGGACTGAACTCACACACTAGAGCTCTGCTTTTTGATTGCCAGACCTACACGCATACTACACAATATAAATCTAATAAAGATGTAGTCGGCAGTGGCCAAACTCTACTCAAGCCTTCATATCCAGACAATCAGCTTCAGAACTGCATTGTATTTCTTCTTAGGCCATCTGTTTAGATATTTCGGTATTTTTGGAGTGATTTATCTTCCGATGATTGTGTTCTTACCACAGAAGAAAAATGGAGCATAGCAACCTAACCAAGAAACGAAACTGGGAAAAACATGGCATTTTATTTACTATCTGAGTAAAAGATTTGAAGTAACAAACCCAAACGTCTCCAAAATTCAAGATATTTCTCTTTCTAGGTGCATTTGATAGCTCCACCTATCAGCAATACCATTTAAAATTGCCTCTAAATTTGCCAGATTTAAATTATTTTGGCTTAAATTTTCCACTCAATGTTTCTGACTCTACTCTTCCACTCGATGATTCTGATGGAAAAACAGAGAGACAGAATGGTTAAGGTTGGAAAGGACCTCTAGAGGTTTTCTGGTCCAATCTCCATGCTCAAGCAAGGACACCTAGAACAGGTTGCCCAGGTGGCTTTTGAAGATCTCCAAGAAAGAAAACTCCACAGCCTCTCAGGACAATGTGTGCCACTGCTCGCTCCATCAGCCTCACAGTAGAGAAGTGCTTCCTGATGTTCAGACAAAACTTCCTCTGTCCCGTTTTGTGCCTCATCAAACCAAGTGGTTTGGGCACCACTGCAAGAGCCTAGCTCTGTCCTCTTTACACCCTCCCTTCAGGTATTTATAGACATTGATATGATACCCCCTGAGCTTCCTCTTGTCCAGGCTGAACATTCCCAAACAGACGTGGCCTGTCTTTGGAAATTTTGAGTTAAAATGTTTCAGAACTTTCTGAGAACAGGATTACAGCAAATTGTATTGTTTTAGCCATGCTTTAAAAAAAAAAAAAAAAAAAAAAAAGAGAGAGAGAGAGAGAGAGAGAGAGAAATTCTTGCAAAGTGTTTGCTGAGAAGTGCTAGTGCTGCAATGTTTTGGCAGAGGAACTTGAAATTAGGCAAGTGGGTTGCCTTGGTGACAGGAATGTGCTTTTTCATCTCTATGAAAAACTGCCTAAATTTGGCCAAGATATAAGCCTTTGAAAAATCTCTTATTCACATGCTCAGTAGAGACTTGTTAAAGTTTTGCAGCCAGTTCTCCAAAGACTCCATCTGTGCTGAACACGTGTGCTGCTGGACCAGCAGTTGCTGAGCAGGGCTTCACCCGCAATCACAGCTCCCACGGGCGCTGGGTCACAATGCTGCTGAGCTTTCTTACTGCCATTTGGGAGGTGGACTGCAGGGAGGAGGCCGGGATTTGCTGACTAACGAGGTTGGATACAGGATTCAAAAGCTGGAGGATGGGAGAGAGAAGACTGCATTGGGTACAGCTGGAGATGACAGGGACAGAACGGGAGCGGTGGGGCATGCAGCACTGGAGGTGAATCCTGCAGCTTCTGGCTCTGAGCCCAGTAGTCCTCCAGTCTCCAAATGTTGCAGAAGAGCTGTGAAATGGATGAGTGGTGCAAAAAGTAAATGAATAATTCTGTCTTCAGAGCTGTGTTATGAATAATGTAGAGTAAATAAGGCATGTGCCGCAGTGAATTAAGAGGATCGTGCAGGAGTACTGAATAGCTGTCATTCAGTAAGGTCAGTCCATCCTGTGCACAGAATGAGGCTGGAGTTCTGTGGAAAAATAGCATGTGGTAATTTAATTAAAGACTGTACATGAGCACAAGGGGGCAGAATTAAGGCTCTGTAACTTCAATCCAATGCTAATTTAGGAGGCTTGACTTCACATCCTTAAAAACCTGGGTTTTTTTGGATAGTACAAATTAAAGGTACAATGAGGCAGCTGTTTTCTTCCATCCTGCGATAGCAAATAACTGGTCGGGAAGAAAATCTGAATACAGGAAAACACAAAGAAAAGCCTTCACAAAGTTCTCTTTTCTTTCTGCACCATGTCCTGAATGCTACTGCCCTGTGGCTGTTTGGAAAGAGAGGATGTAGTTCCCACCTCTGTGGACTCTTCACACTGAAATGCCCTGCTGAAAACTCATTGAGGAGAGCAGGCTCCAGCCCAAGTGCCTTTGCTGAATACAACTGCAGTAGTATAGCATGAGGAAAAAGACAGCCTTTTAAACATGCAGGTCCAAACCACTGAATTTTTAAATACATCCTTAGGAAACTTGTAAAACATAGATTATTGGCCTGACAGGCTAAACTAAAAGACTCAGATATGTAAACACAACGCTGAGGATGGGATGAATTGCTATTGCTTTTTGTTTGGTTGGTTTAAATGATGGAGAAAGAACTTGAAAAACTATAGCAAGAGCACAGCTCTGTTTTGAAATAAAAAAACTGGGACACTCTCCATTGACCTCTTCTAGGGTCATAAAATATGCATAGAAAAAGCAAAAAAAATAAATAATTAAGAAAATATTTATGTCAGTGTTTCTCCTGCCAGCTTCTGACTCAACAGCAACAGAGGCATATTTCTTGGAGTCAAGGATTTCTTTCCAGTAACGTAGTGTTTTGAATTAGTTTATCATAAAACACTGAACGAGTGTCATTAACATTCACTTTGAGCAAAAGAACAGCTTTTATAGTGGCTGTGCTCCTTCGATTTGTCCCTTCATGCCAAACACTATTTATCACAATGAATGCTTGCTCCACCGACTGTTTGTTCCCGGTAAACAGAGAGCAAATTCTTTTTGGCAAAACCATATGGCTTGAACAAACAAACTGGAGTTATAAAACCCCAAAAAGGCCAAATGAAACCCCATCAGGCCCCAAATTGACCCTGTTCTTTTTGACTGAAGAAATGAAAAATGAAGATATTTGAGTTTTCCCTGTAGAAGTTCCTTGGACATCACAGAATTGATTGTGTTGCCAGAGTTAGGTCAGCTCTGTGCTCATCCTGAAGTGAAGTTAACCCATTTTCTCCCATCTACTCGCACTCCAAAAGAGAAAGAAAAGGTCAACTCAAGCAGAAATAAAAAGATGTGGAGTTTAAATGCTCATCTGAAGGTTAAGGAAAGTCAAGCCTACAGGAACCCCACCCCCACTCCCCCAGTCACACCACCCCTCCCCTCCCCCAAAGAAAAAAGAAAAAAAGTTACACAAGACAAAGAGGAAAACTATTAAGGGTGACCAAGCAAGACTGTTCCACAATCGTTCCAGTTCGGCTCTAATCCAAGTGTGTATTGTTTGCCAGCTGAGTGGGATTTAAAGGTATTTTACTCTTCAGAGTTGGATCATGGGAATATGGTAAAAAGGTCAGACCCTGAAGTAGGTAAATACAAGAGTAAAAACATAACATAGTGCAAACAGGAGTAAAGCATGTTGTTTTCATATATCTGTAACTGAATTTTCTGCTGGTGAGTCCCTTAAGTGGACTATACAGAGTCTTGGCAGAAGAAAATTTAGATATGTGAAAAGATACGTGAAAAAAAGATACGTGAAAATTTAGATATGTGAAAATTTAGAAAATTTAGACCAGGCATAACATATCTCAGGGAGTATGCTTTTAACTGCACTAACTGAAAATGTGAATTGACCTCAGCAGAGCCAGATTTAGCCTCCCCATACCCCTTTGGAAAGTGATTTGTCAACTTGATAGATTGCTCTCACAGATGTCTCTACTCTGAAACAGGGTGTCACAAGACCCAAGATATGTCTATTGCTTGCAGAGATGTCACATAAACTCACCTTCACTGCTGAGACAGTGGTCTTATGTTTCTGTAAGGTCTCAACAGTCTTGGTCATGAACAGGAGACATCGGTAAGTGAAAAGAAAAGAGAGAAGTACTACGTATCTGCATGCATGCTCTTCAGTATCTTGCCAACGCTTCCCTGGGGGAAGCTCCAATCACTCAGTACAGTCTACAGATGGATGTGAAATCATGCCGTACAGTATTCTTAAAAGTATTACTCTCCCCCTTCCTTAAAAGTCAAATCCAGCACCATATTCTAGGAGAGATTTGCTGTTTAGCAATAGTATTCTCAAATAATAATGTAATTGCATTCCTCAGCAGAACAGCAAAAGTCCTGGAAACAGTATCACTGGTGGTGTTTTATAGTGACGGAGGGGTGTGAAACCTCTGAGGATCTGACTGCCAAGTCACATTTTATGGAATAATCTCTCCCCTCCTAGTAACAATAAATGTTAATAACCTTAGAGAAAAACCTGACCCTGCTTCCTTTTTTTCCCCAGTGGGACAAGATGAAATGGCATGGGATTGATTCTACCCATGAAAATATTTTTGAATTTGGTCAGCAAAGTATGACTATGCTTTATGTTACAACTGTCTTGAGTGTCTACATACACCATCAACTGAAATAAGTAGAAAATACTTAAAAGAAAAAATTTCTTGTGTTTGTGGTACATGTATTAGCTACTTCTTAACCAAAATACTGGGGTGGGGAGCGGTCTTGATTGTTATTTTTTCCCATAGGTATTTCTGTGCACATATTCAATCACAGGCTGTGAAACAAGATCCTTTTGATAACAGAGATAATTCTACAGAATCTCTACAGAACCTGCACAGAGATTTAAACATGGGTAATTTCAGTCCAATGACTTGTTTTGTAATGTCACATTGAAAAGGAAAAGATGTTTAATGTTTTCATAAGGTGAATGTGGTATCAATATTTGAGTTGAAAGGAATCTGAGCTCACATTTAAGCTTCTCTCCTTCATATTGATGAATTTATTTTTGAGGCTGCTGTTCCTGTGAGAAGTATGTAAAGTAAATTTGCATAGATACTTTTAAAAGATGAAAGGTTAATAATGATTATCCTGTAGAAGCAAATTTACTTTTGTCAGGGCAAAGCAACAGATATTAATTCAAAGTAGACACTTTGTCTTTCTTGCATTGCCCACCAGTTCCTCAACACCATAGGGATGTGTTTAGAAAATTAAGTGTTCAACACCAATGATCAATCCATTGCTCTTGCAATATGTCTTAGACTGTAATAAACATTATTTTGTTTTAATGTGCATAATCTATATACTTCTGACAAGAAATACCTTGTGTTCCATTACATTGTCTTCTATTCCCTTGAAATGTTTGCCTTGGCTTTCTGCTGTGTACACACATTCACACACACACACATTATATATGCGGGCAACCAAACAGTATGTGTTATCATACAGTGCCATTTCCTGTAGCAATTTAATTGGATTATTTTCAAGTCTCACACCAGAAACTAGTAACAACATTGATACAAGCAATCAAAACTTGACACTAGGTTCAATTTCCTGGCTATTTCCCAAGATTATTGCCTCTCTTAGGTGCACACAGAGGGATTAATTCAACAGATAAACTCAGGAACACTGTTCTGTATTAGAAGGATTCAAAACACAATTAATTTGCAAATCATTCCTGAACATTAATGAAGTCTTTCCTGTTAATGGAATGCAAGTGTTAAGTCAATGGCACCAGAGAGTATAATCTTGCCAGCGTGGATCATGTTATGTCTCTTTTTGGTTGTCAGAAAGGACACAGTTATAATGAGGATATAAAGAAGAGAGGAGGGGTTGCAATAGTTGCATGCAGAAAGTCTTTGGATCTGTCATCCTTACTACTATTCAGAGCTTGACTGGTCATAGCATACATATTACATGCAAAGAAATACTACTTTCTAAATATAAATAAAGTTGAACATTTCAGAGTGCTTTAAGACATTCACTAATTATATTAGTGATCCTTTTAGTGATTATTCAATGATCCTTTCATTTAACAATCCTTTCAACACTGTTAAAGATTCCTCTTTAAAAATGTTGCAATGTCTTTTAGGTCTTGGGGGAGTGGTGGGGGGAAAGGAATTCCGTTTTTTTTTTTTTTTACCTCCTTATAGTCTGATTAGGCAATACACTTTACCACAGTATTTAACATAACTCTGTGATAGCTAGTGTAAGTGTTTTATCTTTGATTAGAAAATGCTGAAGAAAATGCAAACATGAAGACTCCATTTCATACTCATGCTTACATACACAACTATGAACAGTACACACTAACATAAGCCTTTCATCAGGCTTTCTACATCACTTATTTAAATCACTAGGAAATTAGTTTTATCGACCATTGTTCACAGCTTCTCACCTGTACCTATAATATGAATAAACAAAGGCCTTACATTTCTACCACTGTCAGAGGTGAAAGGCCAGAGTTTGGTCCATTACGCTGTCTAACTCACAGTTATCACTCAACTTTCAATTTTGGGTGAGTAGCCTTGGGAAAATGCTTTTTCCTCAGGCAAGTAATAAAAATAATATATTTTTTTTCCTTTCTCAGAAAAAAAAAAAAAAAAAGAAGAAGAAAGAAAAAAGGAAACAACAACAACAAAACAAACAGCCCGCAATGTGGAACAAATGCAAAGAAAACCAGATAAATAGAAATCCATCATAAGGCTTAGGGGATGCTCACTTAGCTCACTTTTCATGAATAGCCCCAGTTGTCTTTATTCACAGCAGGGTGTGTAGGAGGTGTTTCTTTATAATGATGTATAGTAAAACTCAATCTCTGTTTAGAAGACCAAAGAGTGCAAAGAATCTAAAGTCAGAATGGAGGTAAATCTATTGACTTCAATGGGATTGCAAGGGATTAATTTGTTTTACTAGGATTACTCACATGAATGATTGGAAAAGAAATCATTAATGCAGGAAAAGTCTGGAAACTTGATTTGTTATTTAAATTTAGAGTGAATCTCACTAGATGTTACCAACAACTTTAACTGAGGAAGTTGCTAAAATACCCAGAAAATCAACAGAAATAAAATAAAAACAATACGTATTTCAGTTAAGTTTTTATTAACATCAGTATAAAATCAACAGAATTCTGCCAGGATCTAGGGGATTTTCTGTTTGCCTAAGAGCAAAGTTGACCCCTCTGCTGTTTGGCATGTTTCATGTCTGGCATGAAAGATGGTCTTTTATGGGAACTTTTGAAGGATGCTATTGACATATTTTAAAACAATTTCATATGCTTACTTGTTCTTCATTTATTTGGCTGTGATAATGTCCAAAGGGGTAATGATCTTAAAGACATATATTAAATTTCAAGCATCAATCAAAAAAAAAAAGTTGCAAACTCTCAATTGGTACAGGCTGAAAGAGGTTTGCTTCTCCTCCAAGTTTGTTCTCCTCTTATACAAATACTTTCATCTGAGAACTGTGTTGTGAAACTGAAGAATTCTTTACGTGTAAGTGCATGATGCATTTTTATACTGTTGGGTGTATTGGGAAGAAAAAGTCTTTCTGCTTGGTCCTGCACATTGGGGCACTGAGTTCAAATGAGAATGTTGACAGCCTATGCAATATAAATTACTGCCAAATAATTAGGTCAGCATCTGCCATACAAGAACACTACAAGGGAGTGTCATCAATATCATGTAGCTGCACTATATAAAAGACTCTCAGGAGTGTGCTGTACTGTTGTATGCATTACTATTAAAATACTGTTGTTTGAAGTTGTAGGATCCTAATTCTTCTGTCTCAATATATTACAGTTTCATAAGATTGCAGCTCTGGAGTGGCAGGGAACTTACAGTTCTCAGCCATTTATTGTATCAAATGGTAGGAAACATATTCTGAAACCCACCCATCCAGTTTTTTCAGTGTTAAGTAGCAGACTGTAAAAATTAGTCTGACACCTTGGAGAAATACGGCTAAACAAGAAATATATATATAACATATATTATATATATATATATTTTATATATATATATATTTATATATATATAATGTATAGTAAAACCAGAAGCACTTTGGCTGACTAAGTCAAACTTTTGGCTGACAAAATCAGCCTTGCCCATTGGTATTTTTACTCCTTGATGCAAGGAGCTTTTCTTGGGGAGAAAGAATTGGATTGCACTCTAGAGCTCAAATGCAAGATATGAAAAATACCTGGGGGCACAGCAGCAGCTGGTGTAATTGCCCTGAGTCCAGAGGTATCTGAGGACAGCTGCAGCTCAGCCTGCTCAGCTCCATCTCTCTAGAGGTGCAAAGTCCCATGTTAGCATCTTGTAGACCTGTGATTCTTTGCTAGCTTGCTGCTCAATTCTGCCATATGCCATCATTCCTAAGACACATTAGACCACAGGTAAATGTTGCTCCTTTCTTTCTCATTTTGTTATTAATAAATAGTAACAATCAATTCCCTAGTCCTGCTGGCCACACTGCTTCTTATACAAGCCAGGATGCTGTTGGCCTTCTTGGCCACCTAAGCACTCTGCTCGCTCATAGTTGCTGGCTCATTAGTAGTGACTAAAGTCACAACTGTTGTGTCAAAAATGCTGAAATGTGCAAAATCATTTATGAATATTATTATTTGTGCTTTTTTGCCATAAATTTGGAATTGTGCATGTGATTCTGAGATCTTTCAGATATATCATGTCAGTGTTACATGACAAATTCACTTGTTTTTCTGTGGTGGTGCACCAATCATTCTACCATTCCAGCATAATCTGAAAACATATTTTTTTGGGGGTGAGCCCTTGCTAAGGGAAACAAAAAATAGTAGGAGGCGTAAATTTTGACAATTTTATCAGTGCTGTTCTTTTACAAAACAAATCGTCTTTATATTAAGTACATAAAAGCTTTCCAAATGAACTAAAGCTTTTGTTTTTAACGTGAACATATCCCCAAGTATCTTTTTAACAGCTTTAGTTCCATTGCAAGGCTGCTCAGTGAGTCAGACAATAAAATGGCCACAGTCAGAACTGTAATATTGAACAATAATAAAAAATATTTTATTTTTCTATGCCCTTGTGCCTCTAAGGCCTTATGTAGACTTAATATTGGAAGCATATGGAAAGCCCTATTGCTTTCAAGAGGAATACTCAGAGAATTACAATTAAGTATGAAAATAATTAGAGAACCAATGCCCCAACCCCAAATTTCATTGAACAGAGGAACTTATTAGTTTAGAAAGTGCATTTTGAACACTTGCAAGACAAAATCCAACTTCCTCTTGTGCATAGAAGGTCTCAGGAGTTTACCCTTCCCTGCCTGCAAAGACTGAATGTTGACAGTATATGTGTATATATATATATATATATATGTATATATTTTAAATATATATGAGATACATTTTTTTATATATATATACATATAAACCTCTGTCCCTTCTCTTACTGAAGCTTATCCAAAGCCTGGTAAGAAAGGAAATCTTTTAGCAATTTAAGTGACCTTTGGAACTACTCCAGGGCTCTTAATGATTGAACAATTTTTCTCAACTACAGGTGGAGATATGGGCCATGCAACACCTCAAGAGGGGTCCATAATACATTGCATGCTCTGATTACAGATGGTGTGTAGAGAAAATACATTTGTTTCTCTGCATGTAAGAAGGAGGAATTTGTTCTGCAGAGATGAAAGACCTGGAAGGATCTAGTTTCATTTGTGTTCTCTGAAACTGAAAATAACAATGATAACATACTGTTAAAAACACCTCTACTTAATAAGAAGGGATACATTTGCATGGTGAAAATAAGTTTTCCACATGTTCTGACTTTGCCTGGGAGAAGTGTTAAATTCAGATATGCTCTTGTTCTCCTTGTTACTGCAGAATAACAGTTGATACTTATCAGTTTTGGGGAAGGTCAGCAGACATGACATAGTCTGATTGGCTGAAGCTAACTGAGTTGCCTGGGAGCTGTTAGATTGCCAGTTGCCATGCTGATTGTAGGAAATAACAAATATGTGAATGGTGAAAGTTTTTGTATGGAGCAGGCCAGAAAATAGGAAATTCACTAAACAGCTTGTTTATAGGTAATTTGGTGGAACCTAGTAGTGTACAATATTGTGAATGAAAAGAAGTGAGCTTGGTACAGGAGGAAGACAGTGCTTGATCTTTTTGCTGCAATGCCTGACACTGGAAATGATGATAAGTTTATGATGACTCATGATGATGTTTTTTATTGTCATGTTATGTCAGGATAAGATAGCAAAAATTTATGTCAGTCCTACTTTGAGTCCACCGAACTCATTCTGGCTGATTCAAAGTCAAGACATGAATCTAGGTCAATCAACCCATTCCACTAATCAAACTTCAAAGAAGCCTTTACTGAGTGTTTACATTACATTTGACTTTGCTATTGAGTCTAATGGCATTATGGAAAAGATGAAAACAGAAGAGACGTGACAGAGATAAAAATAGTTTGTTTGCATTACTTGCAGAGAGGAAAAATTGCATTTAGATTACTTCTGATAGATCAAGGATGTTTCTGTAGGGATTGTCACTGTGCAAACTGCCAGATATTTCCAATTTAAGGCTGACACTAAAGGCGAAAAGCCGAGAGCTGTTATCAGGAGAGGAAGAGCTCACACGACCTCTTCATAAACTGAATCATCAGAAAACTGTGCTGTGCATCTCACTGCATAATAATGAAGCTTTTAACAACGCTCATCTGACACTCTTATATGTCTTATGAGACATATACAACACTGCTTATAAATGTACTCAGGACAAGTGGGAGTTCATCACCCCACCTTCACCTAACTTGATGTAATTGCTAACCATAAAAAGGTTTTCTTGCTTCTTTACAGCTGCATTTACTCCATTTAGGACTGAGACTCACCTTCCCATGTTTCTTTCTGTACAGAAATGTATGTAATTACCACATCTTCTTGCTCTATGACCTTAATTAACCCATAGCAATGTATCTAACTAAATATTTTACATGGAAAAACAAACTATTTGCTTTAATACTCTTATCTGGGTAGATGATGCCTACTCTCTGGCAAAGTGGGTGGAAAGGCCAAGAACCAAGTGAGTGCCTTAGACTGGGTTGCACCTCAAGCAAAGTACAGTGGCAATCTTGAAGAGGTGCAGGTTGTGAACTCAGCTGAAGAGCCAAAGAAAAAGCAGTTTAATGGAAGCAGGGAATAGGCAGACACTGGGTCATACTCCTTGCTCTCATCCTGGGGCAAGCTGAGTCATTGCTACATAAAATGTTAGTTCAAGCCTAACTGGTCTGCTCCGACCTGGAAAATACATCCTCTTTGCACTAAGTATATAACATTGCTTCTGAGAGTCTTCTTCCTGGTTGTTAAATTTTGCTGAATGGTTTTCACCTAGGGACTGTCTCTATTTCAACAAGAAAAACCTTTCTCATCCTATGGGTGTGTTCCCAAGGAACATCACAAATATTTTACTTTTTTTTTAGAATTAGAATTTTAGAACTAGAACTTTCATCCACACTTGAAATTCATTCACAACCTTCACACCCCCACACTACTCCATCCTCCTGATACACACACATAGTTTATCATGAATTGTCTGTAGAAACTAGCTAGTTTGATATTTATAATAACATTGGTTTTCCCTGTCTGTTTTCTTTAGTCTACTACAACACATACCAATGTCATGGCATCTGTGACACCTTAAAGACTACAGAGTTGACTCAAAGACTGTTATCACCTCCATTTTCATACTTTTATAACATTTTTATCAAATGAAGCTTATATGAAGAAACATGCTGTGCTGTAATGGTGATATCTTTTCCTTAAATTAATCTTAGTAACTTGATGACACACAATAAGGTAAGGTGCGTGTGTATGTGTGGAAGTGGTATAGAAGAGAGAATACAACTTGTTGTTAGAAATGTCTGAGAAGATGTAGTTGTAGTATGTGGGGATTTTGGTTTCTTTCCTTTGAAAGAGATAGTGATAGATTCTGTTGGGCTCTGTGTTCAGAAGGTTAGAAGCTATGATTTTGTAGCGGATGGTGATTTATCTGGGAAGAAATGAAATGGTGAAACAAAAGTCTAACAGTCAGGTGGGTGAAATTATGAAGAATTTCCCATCAGAAAAATTAAATTGAGTTTGAGTTCCTGCTTTGTTTATGTTTACTTCATTTCAGTGTTTTTGTTATATTTTAATAAACCTTTTAATAAAGGTTCCTGTTTTTGCATGCTATGCAGAAGGGAAAGCCTACTTCATGTAAGATAGCTTTGGTACTAGAGACTGACCTTTCATTAAACATCACAGTAAATTAATCTTGACATATCTAGATATTTGTGCATATGTATACTTATTATTTTGCTAGACATATGAACTACTCAAAAATTTCAGAGTAATTTTTATACTGAGACCATCTTAAAAATATAAGCAATCTGTTATGTAAAGATGTTTCTGAGATAAATTATGTTTTACAAAAATGTAAAGGATAGGAACTTTGTTTCCCTCTTAATTTTCTGTTTAATCAAAACAACTGTACTTTGCCAAAGAAAACCTGTAATGGGAAAATAGCCTTCCCGAGTTCCTCCCCAGTAGAAAACGCTGACTGACAAAGTTCTGCTTCCCCCCTGCATCTACAGGCACATTTTATTTTATTATTATTATTATTTCTAATTCAGTTGAATCCTTAATGAAAGAAAAATGGTTCTGAAAAGTTTTCTTTCAGCAAGTACTTTGGCAACATTTAAAACACGTAGAGAAGCACAGATAGAACATTAAACCCCCAGATGTTGCAGTTGTCTCTCCTCTCCTCTCCTCTCCTCTCCTCTCCTCTCCTCTCCTCTCCTCTCCTCTCCTCTCCTCTCCTCTCCTCTCCTCTCCTCTCCTCTCCTCTCCTCTCCTCTCCTCTCCTCTCCTCTCCTCTCCTCTCCTCTCCTCTCCTCTCCTCTCCTCTCCTCTCCTCTCCTCTCCTCTCCTCTCCTCTCCTCTCCTCTCGCTCTCCTCTCCCTCCTCTCCTCTCCTCTCCTCTCCTCTCCTCTCCTCTCCTCTCCTCTCCTCTCCTCTCCTCTCCTCTCCTCTCCTCTCCTCTCCTCTCCTCTCCTCTCCTCTCCTCTCCTCTCCTCTCCTCTCCTTCCTCCTTTTTCCTTTCTTTTCTTTATTTCTTTTTTTTTTCTTTTTTCTTTTTTTCTTTATGTCTTTTTTTTTTCTTTTTTTTTTTTCTT
Source organism: Anas acuta (assembly GCF_963932015.1). Lineage (NCBI taxonomy): Eukaryota > Metazoa > Chordata > Aves > Anseriformes > Anatidae > Anas > Anas acuta. The sequence goes on from NC_089017.1 coordinate 32,462,514, forward strand.
TTTTTTTTTTTTTTCCTCTTTCCTTCTTTGTTTTCTTTTTCTTTTTAAATTATATATTATTCTTTTCTTTGACCTCCCTTTTCCTTGAGGCAATGATAAGTACTCATTTCAGTACTTGGAGGGTAATCTAGAGAACTACCACTATGGGGAAACTTTTGAGAAGGGAATCTTCCTAGTTGATAAAATGCCATACACTCTGACAGGGTTTAGAGGAAGGGTCTGTTAGATCATGCAAGAAATAAACTACATGAAAAAAAAAAAAAAGTTCTCTAAATTTAAATACCTCTTGGATCTTGGAAGAAGGAGTCATACATGTATCTGCATATATCAGTCCCCATTCAATTCCTTCTTTATTCTGCCTATCAAAGGATAACGAAAGGCCATTTCCTCTTCTGTGTTTTGGAAAAAAGTCAAGAACCAAGCATGTTATGGAGAATGTATGTTGTCTGTTTTTGAGTGTTCAAAAAGCCTTCCATAAAGAAGTCCTACAGAGGTCTGTCAAGTAAGGAAAAACACCTGGATCTTGTCACCTCCCTAGCGACAGCTTTGCCTTTAGGAGAGCTACAGGGATATAGGAAGGTGAAGGGAGATGCAGTCTAGCAGAGCCTCCTGAGTAACCTAGGAAACAGCTTGTGAGCCTCTTCGTTCCTTACAAATCCTAGTGTATTTGAGCCAGGTGTGGTATATTTCACAGCATTCTTTAGCTGCCGGAATGGCTGCTGATTATTTCTTAATAAAGTTGATGTTTCTAGACAATATCTGTAACTCAGGTGATCCTGCAACTTTTTATAAGGATCTCATCCTTGCCTGGTAAGGAACTTAATAACTTCTGTAGCGTGTTGCAAAGAGCGAGGGCTCTTTTTTCCTTCTGAATCACAAATGTGGGGTCCAGACCCAGGGTGGCAGTCTGCTCCAGTTCAGAACACACTGGCAGGTTTGTGAGAGCCCTTCACCTCTATGAAGATACAGTGTATATGACAAAAAAAGTCCTGTGTGAAAGAGCCTGTCCTGAAGGTAGGACAGAAATAATCCCTGTGTGGAGCAGCTTTTGCCCACAGCACAGTCCATAACAAGGACTCAGTGCTCTCAGGAGAACTCCTTAATTTTTTCCTTCTGTGCAAAAAGCTTCATTTTAAGTTAACAATTAGCTTTTGCTGATGATTCCCTTGATCAACATGGGAGAGAAATAGAGGTCATTTGATGTTGTAAAAAATTAAGTAATTTCTTTCCCCCTTTGTGTGTGTTATTTTTAAAAGGAAATGCAAAACTACTTGTTAAAATTATCCCATCATCATTTTAATGTGCAAATTTATGAAAATTATAGTTACTGTATAGGATTTGTTATTAACAAGCATCACTTAAACAAGGAAAGTCCTGTTTTGTAGGGACTCAGCTTGCATACATTACGAAGCAAAAATAAATGAGGCAAAACATAAAAGCAGACACATTTTTATTTTAAAACACTCATTTAAAAATAAATGTAAGTTTGTTTCTTTTAAGTTTTTGTTTTGTTTTGTTTTGTTTTCATGGAATAGCAGCCGTTTTTTTACATCATAGTCTCTTCTGTTTTACTTAACACGATTTTCAATAAGATGATGCAAATTTAGGCTTGAGCTGATTTAAACAGTCTAGTTTTACCAATACCATTAAGAAGAGGGGTATCTATTCCCTTTAGCTCAAAGCAGAAAATTGACAGAAACTCCAGCTACTACAATGATCACCACTGCCACCAAAATATTTTCTGTTGGGTTAGCAACTTGGATTTGGTTAGTGAAAGCCATCAGAACTAGTATTAGGGTGTGGATGGGACTGCCCTACTCAAGGATAGGAAAATATAGAAAAGAAGTCTACTTTCTCTCTCTTTTTCCCCCCCTTCCTCTCCCCTCCCCCCCCCCTCCTCTTTTTTTTTCCAATTAGAATATCTGATTTCTGTTCGTCAAGGCAACGGATTTTTGACACTCAAAGTGAAAGTGCATATCTCTGAGGTATCATAAATAGCTTGAGGGTTGCATAAAACAGATCTGTCTGTATGTGTAAATACTTGCAACTGTGCATGATGGTTTGTCTACCATAACAGAGGAATAGGAGTATGTGAATGCTGGGCAGATGTGAATGTTCTGATTCTGATAGTGAATTATGCAGCTCTTCACCAGTGATCCTACTTGTTAATCCTTATAAAATAGCTGTGAGGTAAGCACTCAGAATTACAAATGCTTTCAATTTTACTTTGACTTTTGTGGTATTTACTCTTCTTGTCACTACCCCAAGTGCCTGTGAAACTTATCCTTCATTCATCCTCATCTTTTCAAAAGAAAGAGCTGGAGATGTGAAGCTTGGTAGTTTAAAACAATGAACCAAAGGAATATGTCCTGGCCTTTACCATTATTAATTAATTAATTAAATTAAATCTTTTCATTCTGGGGACATTTAAAATGTTTTTATTTTTTAAAGTTCATGATAGTAGTAAAATTCCCTTGAGCATAGGTTGCAACAAGCAATGAAGACCTGAAGTCTTATCCTTAAAATCAGACCTCTAGTATGGCATGTGGCTGCCTAGATGAATGTCTCATTTTTACAAAAGCTGTGAGAGAGTGGCTCTCTTGTGCCACTGGACTGAAATGATTAATGAGAGGCTGATATATGCACACACTTTAATATTTTCAATACTTGTTGGTGATGGGACTTGCATGTTTTGGCTTTTCATAATTTTGCCTTAAATGGCTTTTTATAACGTTTCTTATCCTGTTCTCCAGCTTAGCGGACATAACCACCTCTAGCCAAACAAGTTGAAGTACCTGAGCAGTGTCAGTGGATTTCTTGTCTACAGTGCTTCAGTATACTCCTTCACACTGGAACAGTCCACAGGGTTCCTGCTGTGGACACTAGTGATTTTTGCAAATTCACTTGTGTGGCCACTCAGTAGTGCTTCATATACTATGCAAAAAGCCTGTAAGATGTCCCTGAATAACAAAGATGTATTAAAGGATCATCGGAATAGAGAAAGGAATAACTTGTGTGTGATCTTTCATTTCCCAGGGGACTGATGCTTAATATACATGAAACTGAAGGATGAAGTTTTGACAAAATCTGTTATGCTGCTTATTTTCTCCATTGGCTCATGCTCTGTACCATGATACAGAAAGAAAATCTATGTCTGAGCTCTGCAGAATGTGTGCCTGAGGTGGAATTTGTTGCTGTAGGTCAGGCCATTTAAAAAATAATTGAATGTATTCAACATGTCTGGCTTCTTGTTGCTCTGGGATCACTATCTTTTCCTATGGAAAAATATTATTGCAGCAGTCCTTTTTTAATGTTTCAGTACATATTAGTTGTAAGGTTGTAATTTCTCTATTTATGGATAGTACTTGTGCACAACAAACAGGAAGTGAAAGCCCTTTTGTGTTTCATGGAGAAATCTTCTCTTCTAATTGTGGTATTTGCTCTTTTATTATTATTGTTGTTATTGTTATTGTTGCTATTGTCGTTGTTGTTGTTGTTGTTATTATTATTATATTATTATTATTATTATGCAACAAGCTGGTAATGAGACTGCTTTAGTTATCAACATACTAATAATAGTTCCAAAATGCCTTAGATGACTTAGCAGTAGCACCTTATAGATGGAAAGAGTTTTCTCTAAGTTTACCTTCAGAGATTTAATTATGTTTTCTTATGAGCTTCTTGTAAATAGTCAAGAAGAAGCAGTGCCATACAGTTCTCCTTACATTCCTATTAGATGTTTTGTAATAACAACAAAGTAACATTTCTGAAACAAAAACAAACAAAAAGAGAAAAAAAAAAGAAAAGAAAAAAACGGGACAAATCAGAACGTGTTAAACTTACAAAAGGTCTCT
>NC_089017.1:32804067-32805923 GCF_963932015.1 Anas acuta
GAAGGAAGGAAGGAAGGAAGGAAGGAAGGAAGGAAGGAAGGAAGGAAGGAAGAAGGAAGGAAGGAAGGGTGAAAGGGTGGAAGGGTGGAAGGAAGGGTGGAAGGAAGGGTGGAAGGAAGGAAGGGTGGAAGGAAGGGTGGAAGGAAGGGTGGAAGGAAGGGTGGAAGGGTGGAAGGGTGGAAGGGTGGAAGGGTGGAAAGGTGGAAGGGTGGAAGGGTGGAAGGGTGGAAGGGTGGAAGGGTGGAAGGAAGGAAGGAAGGAAGGAAGGAAGGAAGGAAGGAAGGAAGGAAGGAAGGAAGGAAGGAAGGAAGGAAGGAAGGAAGGAAGGGAAGGAAGTGTGGAAGGAAGGGTGGAAGGGTGGAAGGGTGGAAGGGTGGAAGGGTGGAAGGGTGGAAGGGTGGAAGGGTGGAAGGGTGGAAGGAAGGAAGGAAGGAAGGAAGGAAGGAAGGAAGGAAGGAAGGAAGGAAGGAAGGAAGGAAGGAAGGAAGGAGGGAAGGAGGGAAGGAAGGAAGGGTGGAAGGTAGGAAGGAAGGGTGGAAGGAAATGTGGAAGGAAGGAAGGAAGGATCGAAGGGTGGAAGGAAGGGTGGAAGGAAGTGTGGAAGGAAGGGTGGAGGAAGGAAGGAAGGAAGGAAGGAAGGGTGGGAGGGTGTAATGGTGTAAGTGTGGAAGGGTGGAAGGGTGGAAGGGTGGAAGGGTGGAAGGAAGGAAGGAAGGAAGGGTGGAAGGAAAGGTGGAAGGGTGGAAGGGTGGAAGGGTGCAAGGAATGAAGGAAGGGTGGAAGGAAGGGTGGAAGGAAGGAAGGAAGGGTGGAAGGAAGGGCGGAAGGAAGGGTGGAAGGAAGGGTGGAAGGGTGGAAGGAAGGGTGGAAGGAAGGGTGGAAGGAAGGGTGGAAGGAAGGGTGAAAGGAAGGGTGCAAGGAAGGAAGGACGGAAGTAAGGAGGAAGGAAGGACGGAAGGAAGGAAGGAAGGACGGAAGGAAGGAAGGAAGGAAGGAAGGAAGGAAGGAAGGAAGGAAGGAAGGAAGGAAGGAAGGAAGGAAGGAAGGAAGGAAGGAAGGAAGGAAGGAAGGGTGGAAGGAAGGAAGGAAGGAAGGAAGGAAGGAAGGGTGGAAGGAAGGAAGGGTGGAAGGAAGGAAGGAAGAAAGGAAGGTAGGAAGGAAGAAAGGAAGGCAGGAAGGAAGAAAGGCAAGAAGGAAGGAAGGAAGGGTGGAAGGAAGGAAGGGTGGAAGGAAGGAAGGGTGGATGGAAGGAAGGGTGGATGGAAGGAAGGAAGGAAGGAAGGAAGGAAGGAAGGAAGGAAGAAGGAGGGAGGAAGGGAGGAAGGGAGGAAGGGAGGAAGGGAGGAAGGAGGAAGGGAGGAAGGGAGGAAGGGAGGAAGGGAGGAAGGAGGAAGGGAGGAAGGGAGGAAGGAGGAAGGAGGAAGGAAGGAAGGAAGGAAGGAAGGAAGGAAGGAAGGAGGGGAAGGAGGGTAAAGGTGGAAGGAAGAGTGGAAGGATGGGTGGAAGGAAGGAAGGGTGGAAGGGTGGAAGGGTGGAAGGGTGGAAGGTGGAAGGAAGGAAGGAAGGAAGGAAGGGTGGAAGGAAGGGGTAGAAGGAAGGAAGGAAGGAAGGAAGGAAGGATGGAAGGAAGGAAGGATGGAAGGAAGGACGGAAGGAAGGACGGAAGGAAGGTCGGAAGGAAGGGGGGATGGGGTTGGGTGGAAGGGGGGAAGGGGTAGTTAGAGGGGTATGGGGGTGGCTTGGGTGGAAGGGGGGGTTGGGGAGGATAGGGGGTGGATAGGGTGGAAGGTGGGGGTGATGGTGGAAGGGGATGGTAGGTTGGTTGGAAGGATGGATGGGGGGACGGGAAGGATAGG
>NC_089017.1:32806123-32932801 GCF_963932015.1 Anas acuta
GGAAGGAAGGAAGGAAGGAAGGAAGGAAGGAAGGAAGGAAGGAAGGAAGGAAGGAAGGAAGGAAGGAAGGAAGGGAAGGAAGTGTGGAAGGAAGGGTGGAAGGGTGGAAGGGTGGAAGGGTGGAAGGGTGGAAGGGTGGAAGGGTGGAAGGGTGGAAGGGTGGAAGGAAGGAAGGAAGGAAGGAAGGAAGGAAGGAAGGAAGGAAGGAAGGAAGGAAGGAAGGAAGGAAGGAAGGAGGGAAGGAGGGAAGGAAGGAAGGGTGGAAGGTAGGAAGGAAGGGTGGAAGGAAATGTGGAAGGAAGGAAGGAAGGATCGAAGGGTGGAAGGAAGGGTGGAAGGAAGTGTGGAAGGAAGGGTGGAGGAAGGAAGGAAGGAAGGAAGGAAGGGTGGGAGGGTGTAATGGTGTAAGTGTGGAAGGGTGGAAGGGTGGAAGGGTGGAAGGGTGGAAGGAAGGAAGGAAGGAAGGGTGGAAGGAAAGGTGGAAGGGTGGAAGGGTGGAAGGGTGCAAGGAATGAAGGAAGGGTGGAAGGAAGGGTGGAAGGAAGGAAGGAAGGGTGGAAGGAAGGGCGGAAGGAAGGGTGGAAGGAAGGGTGGAAGGGTGGAAGGAAGGGTGGAAGGAAGGGTGGAAGGAAGGGTGGAAGGAAGGGTGAAAGGAAGGGTGCAAGGAAGGAAGGACGGAAGTAAGGGAGGAAGGAAGGACGGAAGGAAGGAAGGAAGGACGGAAGGAAGGAAGGAAGGAAGGAAGGAAGGAAGGAAGGAAGGAAGGAAGGAAGGAAGGAAGGAAGGAAGGAAGGAAGGAAGGAAGGAAGGAAGGAAGGGTGGAAGGAAGGAAGGAAGGAAGGAAGGAAGGAAGGGTGGAAGGAAGGAAGGGTGGAAGGAAGGAAGGAAGAAAGGAAGGTAGGAAGGAAGAAAGGAAGGCAGGAAGGAAGAAAGGCAAGAAGGAAGGAAGGAAGGGTGGAAGGAAGGAAGGGTGGAAGGAAGGAAGGGTGGATGGAAGGAAGGGTGGATGGAAGGAAGGAAGGAAGGAAGGAAGGAAGGAAGGAAGGAAGGAAGGGAGGGAGGAAGGGAGGAAGGGAGGAAGGGAGGAAGGGAGGAAGGGAGGAAGGGAGGAAGGGAGGAAGGGAGGAAGGGAGGAAGGGAGGAAGGGAGGAAGGGAGGAAGGGAGGAAGGAAGGAAGGAAGGAAGGAAGGAAGGAAGGAAGGAAGGAAGGGTGGAAGGGTGGAAATGTGGAAGGAAGAGTGGAAGGAAGGGTGGAAGGAAGGAAGGGTGGAAGGGTGGAAGGGTGGAAGGGTGGAAGGGTGGAAGGAAGGAAGGAAGGAAGGAAGGGTGGAAGGAAGGGTAGAAGGAAGGAAGGAAGGAAGGAAGGAAGGAAGGAAGGAAGGAAGGAAGGAAGGAAGGACGGAAGGAAGGACGGAAGGAAGGACGGAAGGAAGGGTGGAAGGGTGGAAGGGTGGAAGGGTGGAAGGGTATAAGCGTGTAAGGGTGGAAGGTTGGAAGGGTGGAAGGGTGGAAGGGTGGAAGGGTGGAAGGGTGGATGGAAGGGTGGAAGGAAGGAAGGAAGGAAGGAAGGGTGGAAGGAAGGGTGGAAGGGTGGAAGGGTGGAAGGGTGGAAGGGTGGAAGGGTGGAATGGTGGAAGGGTGGAAGGGTGGAAGGGTGGAAGGGTGGAAGGAAGGAAGGAAGGAAGGAAGGAAGGAAGGAAGGAAGGAAGGAAGGAAGGAAGGAAGGAAGGAAGGAAGGAAGGGTGGAAGGAAGGAAGGAAGGGTGAAAGGAAGGGTGGAAGGATGGGTGGAAGGAAGGGTAAAAGTAAGGGTGAAAGGAAGGGTGGAAGGAAGGGTGGAAGGAAGGGTGGAAGGAAGGAAGGAAGGGTGGAAGGAAGGAAGGGCGGAAGGAAGGAAGGGTGGAAGGAAGGAAGGGTGGAAGTGTGGAAGGGTGGAAGGAAGGAAGGAAGCTTGGAAGGTAGGGTGGAAGGAAGGGTGGAAGGACGGGTGGAAGGACGGGTGGAAGGACGGGTGGAAGGGTGGAAGGAAGGGTGGAAGGATGGAAGTGTGGAAGTGTGGAAGGAAGGGTGGAAGGGTGGACGGGTGGACGGGTGGAAGGGTGGAAGGGTGGAAGGAAGGGTGGAAGGAAGGGTGGAAGGAAGGTTGGAAGGAAGGGTGGAAGGAAGGAAGGAAGGAAGGGTTGAAGGGTGGAAGGAAGGGTGGAAGGAAGGGTGGAAGGAAGGGTGGAAGGAAGGGTGGAAGCGTGGAAGGGTGGACGGAAGGGTGGAAGGAAGGTTGAAAGGAAGGAAGGAAGGGTGGAAGGAAGGGTGGAAGGGTGGAAGGGTGGAAGGGTGGAAGGAAGAAAGGGTGGGAGGGTGGAATTGTGGAAGGGTGGAATGGTGGAAGGGTGGAAGAGTGGAAGAGTGGAAGGGTGGAAGGGTGGAAGGGTGGAAGGGTGGAAGGGTGGAAGGGTGGAAGGAAGGGTGGAAGGGTGGAAGGGTGGAAGGGTGGAAGGGTAAGGAAGGAAGGAAGGAAGGAAGGAAGGAAGGAAGGAAGGAATGGTGGAAGGATGGAAGGATGGAAGGAATTGTGGAAGGGTGGAAGGGTGGAAGGGTGGAAGGAAGGAAGGAAGGAAGGAAGGAAGGAAGGAAGGAAGGAAGGAAGGAAGGAAGGAGGGAAGGAAGGAAGGAAGGAAGGAAGGAAGGAAGGAAGGAAGGAAGGGTGAAAGGAAGGGTGGAAGGTAGGAAGGAAGGAAGGAAGGAAGGAAGGAAGGAAGGAAGGAAGGAAGGAAGGAAGGAAGGTTAGAAGGAAGAAAGGAAGGAAGGGTGGAAGGGTGGAAATGTGGAAGGAAGAGTGGAAGGTAGGGTGGAAGGAAGGAAGGGTGGAAGGGTGGAAGGGTGGAAGGGTGGAAGGAAGGAAGGGTGGAAGGAAGGGTAGAAGGAAGGAAGGAAGTAAGGAAGGAAGGAAGGAAGGACGGAAGGAAGGACGGAAGGAAGGACGGAAGGAAGGGTGGAAGGGTGGAAGGGTGGAAGGGTGGAAGGGTATAAGCGTGTAAGGGTGGAAGGTTGGAAGGGTGGAAGGGTGGAAGGGTGAAAGGGTGGAAGGGTGGAAGGGTGGAAGGGTGGAAGGGTGGAAGGAAGGAAGGAAGGAAGGAAGGAAGGAAGGAAGGAAGGAAGGAAGGAAGGAAGGAAGGAAGGAAGGAAGGAAGGAAGGAAGGAAGGAAGGAAGGAAGGAAGGAAGGAAGGAAGGAAGGGGTGAAGGAAGGGTGGAAGGAAATAAGGAAGGGTGAAAGGAAGGGTGGAAGGATGGGTGGAAGGAAGGGTAAAAGTAAGGGTGAAAGGAAGGGTGGAAGGAAGGGTGGAAGCAAGGGTGGAAGGAAGGAAGGAAGGGTGGAAGGAAGGAAGGGCGGAAGGAAGGAAGGGTGGAAGGAAGGAAGGGTGGAAGTGTGGAAGGGTGGAAGGAAGGAAGGAAGGGTGGAAGGTAGGGTGGAAGGAAGGGTGGAAGGACGGGTGGAAGAACGGGTCAAAGGACGGGTGGAAGGGTGGAAGGAAGGGTGGAAGGATGGAAGTGTGGAAGTGTGGAACGAAGGGTGGAAGGGTGGACGGGTGGACGGGTGGAAGGGTGGAAGGGTGGAAGGAAGGGTGGAAGGAAGGGTGGAAGGAAGGTTGGAAGGAAGGGTGGAAGGAAGGAAGGAAGGAAGGGTTGAAGGGTGGAAGGAAGGGTGGAAGGAAGGGTGGAAGGAAGGGTGGAAGGAAGGGTGGAAGGAAGGGTGGAAGGAAAGAAGGAAGGAAGGAAGGAAGGAAGGGTGGAAGGAAGGAAGGAAGGAAGGAAGGAAGGAAGGAAGGAAGGAAGGAAGGAAGGAAGGAAGGAAGGAAGGAAGGAAGGAAGGAAGGAAGGAAGGAAGGAAGGAAGGAAGGAAGGAAGGAAGAAGGAAGGAAGGAAGGGTGAAAGGGTGGAAGGCTGGAAGGAAGGGTGGAAGGAAGGGTGGAAGGAAGGAAGAGTGGAAGGAAGGGTGGAAGGAAGGGTGGAAGTGAGGAAGGGTGGAAGGGTGGAAGGAAGGGTGGAAGGAAGAGTGGAAGGAAGGAAGGATGGGTGGAAGGAAGGAAGGAAGAGTGGAAGGAAGGAAGGAATGAAGGAAGGAAGGAAGGAAGGGTGGAAGGGTGGAAGATAGGGTGGAAGGAAGGGTGGAAGGAAGGAAGCGTGGAAGGAAGGGTGGAAGGAAGGGTGGAAGGGTGGAAGCGTGGAAGGGTGGACGGAAGGGTGGAAGGAAGGTTGAAAGGAAGGAAGGAAGGGTGGAAGGAAGGGTGGAAGGGTGGAAGGGTGGAAGGGTGGAAGGAAGAAAGGGTGGGAGGGTGGAATTGTGGAAGGGTGGAATGGTGGAAGTGTGGAAGAGTGGAAGGGTGGAAGGGTGGAAGGGTGGAAGGGTGGAAGGGTGGAAGGGTGGAAGGAAGGGTGGAAGGGTGGAAGGGTGGAAGGGTGGAAGGGTGGAAGGAAGGAAGGAAGGAAGGAAGGAAGGAAGGAAGGAAGGAAGGAAGGAAGGAAGGAAGGAAGGAAGGGTGAAAGGAAGGGTGGAAGGTAGGAAGGGTGGAAGGAAGGAAGGAAGGGTGGAAGGAAGGAAGGAAGGTTAGAAGGAAGGATGGAAGGAATGGTGGAAGGAAGGAAGGAAGGAAGGAAGGGTGGAAGGAAGGGTGGAAGGAAGGGTGGAAGGGTGGAAGGGTGGAAGGGTGGAAGGGTGGAAGGGTGGAAGGGTGGAAGGGTGGAAGGAAGGAAGGAAGGAAGGAAGGAAGGAAGGAAGGAAGGAAGGAAGGAAGGGTGGAAGGGTGGAAGGGTGGAAGGGTGGAAATGTGGAAGGAAGAGTGGAAGGAAGGGTGGAAGGAAGGAAGGGTGGAAGGGTGGAAGGGTGGAAGGGTGGAAGGAAGGAAGGGTGGAAGGAAGGGTAGAAGGAAGGAAGGAAGGAAGGAAGGAAGGAAGGAAGGAAGGAAGGAAGGAAGGAAGGAAGGACGGAAGGAAGGACGGAAGGAAGGACGGAAGGAAGGGTGGAAGGGTGGAAGGGTGGAAGGGTGGAAGGGTATAAGCGTGTAAGGGTGGAAGGTTGGAAGGGTGGAAGGGTGGAAGGGTGGAAGGGTGAAAGGGTGGAAGGGTGGAAGGAAGGGTGGAAGGAAGGAAGGAAGGAAGGAAGGAAGGGTGGAAGGAAGGGTGGAAGGGTGGAAGGGTGGAAGGGTGGAAGGGTGGAAGGGTGGAAGGGTGGAAGGGTGGAAGGGTGGAAGGGTGGAAGGGTGGAAGGAAGGAAGGAAGGAAGGAAGGAAGGAAGGAAGGAAGGAAGGAAGGAAGGAAGGAAGGAAGGAAGGAAGGAAGGAAGGAAGGAAGAAAGGAAGGAAGGGGTGAAGGAAGGGTGGAAGGAAGAAAGGAAGGGTGAAAGGAAGGGTGGAAGGATGGGTGGAAGGAAGGGTAAAAGTAAGGGTGAAAGGAAGGGTGGAAGGAAGGGTGGAAGCAAGGGTGGAAGGAAGGAAGGAAGGGTGGAAGGAAGGAAGGGCGGAAGGAAGGAAGGGTGGAAGGAAGGAAGGGTGGAAGTGTGGAAGGGTGGAAGGAAGGAAGGAAGGGTGGAAGGACGGGTGGAAGGACGGGTGGAAGGGTGGAAGGAAGGGTGGAGGGATGGAAGTGTGGAAGTGTGGAAGGAAGGGTGGAAGGGTGGACGGGTGGACGGGTGGAAGGGTGGAAGGGTGGAAGGAAGGGTGGAAGGAAGGGTGGAAGGAAGGTTGGAAGGAAGGGTGGAACGAAGGAAGGAAGGAAGGGTTGAAGGGTGGAAGGAAGGGTGGAAGGAAGGGTGGAAGGAAGGGTGGAAGGAAGGGTGGAAGGAAGGGTGGAAGGAAGGGTGGAAGGAAGAAAGGAAGGAAAGAAGGAAGGAAGGAAGGAAGGAAGGAAGGAAGGAAGGAAGGAAGGAAGGAAGGAAGGAAGGAAGGAAGGAAGGAAGGAAGGAAGGAAGGAAGGAAGGAAGGAAGGAAGGAAGGAAGGAAGGAAGAAGGAAGGAAGGGTGAAAGGGTGGAAGGCTGGAAGGAAGGGTGGAAGGAAGGGTGGAAGGAAGGAAGGGTGGAAGGAAGGGTGGAAGGAAGGGTGGAAGTGAGGAAGGGTGGAAGGGTGGAAGGAAGGGTGGAAGGAAGAGTGGAAGGAAGGAAGGATGGGTGGAAGGAAGGAAGGAAGAGTGGAAGGAAGGAAGGAATGAAGGAAGGAAGGAAGGAAGGGTGGAAGGGTGGAAGATAGGGTGGAAGGAAGGGTGGAAGGAAGGAAGGGTGGAAGGAAGGGTGGAAGGAAGGGTGGAAGGGTGGAAGCGTGGAAGGGTGGACGGAAGGGTGGAAGGAAGGTTGAAAGGAAGGAAGGAAGGGTGGAAGGAAGGGTGGAAGGGTGGAAGGGTGGAAGGGTGGAAGGAAGAAAGGGTGGGAGGGTGGAATTGTGGAAGGGTGGAATGGTGGAAGGGTGGAAGAGTGGAAGGGTGGAAGGGTGGAAGGGTGGAAGGGTGGAAGGGTGGAAGGGTGGAAGGAAGGAAGGAAGGGTGGAAGGAAGGAAGGAAGGAAGGAAGGAAGGAAGGAAGGAAGGAAGGAAGGAAGGAAGGAAGGAAGGAAGGAAGGAAGGAATGGTGGAAGGATGGAAGGATGGAAGGAATTGTGGAAGGGTGGAAGGGTGGAAGGGTGGAAGGAAGGAAGGAAGGAAGGAAGGAAGGAAGGAAGGAAGGAAGGAAGGAAGGAAGGAAGGAAGGAAGGAAGGAAGGGTGAAAGGAAGTGTGGAAGGTAGGAAGGGTGGAAGGAAGGAAGGAAGGGTGGAAGGAAGGAAGGAAGGTTAGAAGGAAGGGTTGAAGGAATGGTGGAAGGAAGGAAGGAAGGAAGGAAGGGTGGAAGGAAGGGTGGAAGGGTGGAAGGGTGGAAGGGTGGAAGGGTGGAAGGGTGGAAGGGTGGAAGGGTGGAAGGGTGGAAGGGTGGAAGGGTGGAAGGAAGGAAGGAAGGAAGGAAGGAAGGAAGGAAGGAAGGAAGGAAGGAAGGAAGGAAGGGTGGAAGGGTGGAAGGGTGGAAGGAAGGAAGGAACGAAGGAAGGAAGGAAGACCAAAGAAGGCTTTATGAAATTAAAGCCTGGTAATCTCATCCGTAATCAAGGCAAGGAAACTTTTCCATTAACTTCTACAGACCAAGGCCTGAATGCCACATTTTGTTAGGAAAATGCTGTGGTGTTTTATAACAGATAATGTTATGCACATACATTGAACACGATGGTCTTTAATTTGACCAATTTTAAAATAAGCCTTTAATATCACACTTGGGAACAAGCTTTACTATTTTTTTGTGGAGCTTCAATGGTCAGGAAATAGAGCTGCTTTTTCCCTTAAAGAGTTCCCATGCACAGGCTGATATCTGCCTCTCTCTCTCTGTGAAGAGAAGGACATTCTATGTACAACGAAATACTTGGTTTCAACACAGAGGCAGATTGGACCTGAGTTTGAGCTTCTACCACAGCAGGAGAAAATTCTGCCTTCCCAGACCTACAGATATAAGGGAGACACAGTGCCATGCACCCCTGGGACATGTGTGCCCCTCATACTGCCAGCTTTGCCTGGCTGGTGATACACGTCTGGCTTTTGCTGCCAATGGGCAGCAGGACAAGTAGAGAAAAAGCATGCTCAATTTATCCTGAATTCATCAAGCTGAATACTTCCTCTGTCCTCTGCCCACCTTGGCTACAAATCCAGCTCATGGCTCCAAACAAGATGCCTTGAGTCACAGATGAAAATACCTGTCTTAAAAGTAAAAGGAAATAGCCTAGAAATTCAAGTGATGTCAAGATGAAGCTCTGCTCCTTTCTCATTATTTACCAGCTTCAGATTATTTACCAGATTTTTATTTCTTGGGGTTTTGAATTTCTTTTTGAATCGGGAACTGGAATACTGACTGGGGCAGAGCCTAAGGCACTCTTCTGCCTAATGGGGAACTACCTGTTTTAATCAAGCTATTCTTCATCATAGGCTCTGGCAGTTACATGAGAAATTTTTTTCTGTATTTGAAAGACTGCTCTTTCTTATACTCAGCATTCTCATCATGATCAGATAAGGTGCAGTTGTACCCTGGAATATTCAGCTTATTTGGATGAATATAATAGTTCTAAATACCTCTGAAGGAGCCCTATGTAACTTCAATTTGTCAGCATGTCTTTTGCCTACACTTATTTCCTGGTACAGTATTTAGAGAAACTGGTAAGCATGTAATGCAGGATGAGCTATATTTTGCTTACCATGGCATTCTAATATATATATATATTTAAAGTATCTGCTGTATAAAACTTTTGTTTCTCAAAACTGTTAAAATGAACAATTTCCACTTCCACTATTAAGTCTACAACAGATCAAGGTATGTTCAGAAAAAAATAGAACTTTTACATTTAAATTAAAACATATAAGAGTTAAAGATCAAAGCATCCCTGATAATTTTGACTTGTGGATAAAAAATTAGATGTGGAGAAAATAAAGTAAATGTTACATAAATTATTTGGTAGAATACCATTGAAAACATTTCTATATCTGAGTCAAAATGATAGGGAAATGAAGAATACTTGTTCAATTTTTGAGAGAATCTTACTGTTTGCTAGTGAGCAAAAAGTAAATATTAAAGTACTTTATGCAGTTGCAGCAAATTGTTTAGTCAGGTGCAGCAGGGGCCATTGTTAGAACTTGTTTAACAAGCTTTTAACATTTTCATTAATAATCTGGAAGAGAGGGTTCACAGCATGTTAATTAAATGAGTAGATAACTCCAAACCAAGAGAAGTCACAAATCATCAATGACGACTAAGACCTAATGTAGCAGGATTGAAAAGGACAGAAAAACAGAAAAGAGAAAACAAGATTTAAGCTTAGAAATGTGCACTTAGAGGTCTCTTAATAAGAAATGTCCTATACAGTAAAAAGGTAAACGAGAAACAACCAAAGCAATAGCACTGAAGTAGTAAGCAGTGAACTGGATATTGGTTAAAATATGATGCTATGATTATAATATGTAGAGCTATGATTCTGGGCTGCCTGCAAATAAGACTTGTGAAAAGCTTACTCCAACTTTAAGGAACTCAGGGATGGAAGGATTCTCACACATTTGTTTATGAGGAGGATTGCATTCAGACAAGATCAAGTGCCTTGTCTGAATCTTGTCAAGGTATGACAAGGCAAGTGTGCTGGTGCTTAAACAAATACACTTTTGAAGAATTATGAACACCAGAACAACATAAAGAATAGAAGTGTGAATCTGGTATAAAGTCTTCAGTGAGGATAAGAACTAAAAAGACCTGGATACTTAAAACAGCAGTTTGGAGTATCAATAGGCAGGATAGCATAAAGTCCTATCAAGCACAAAAATCAATGCAGTATTGTTTTTCCATCTCTTATATTCTCTATTCACCTACCAGTTAAGGTTATAACTTCTACTTAACATGACTTGAATTTACTTCTAATTTTCACCAGACTAAGTAAGAGAGAGTGAAATTTAATCATATTTTAATATGAAATCAATGCATCCCACTGCTTAGAGTTTTCTTGCTTTCATTGCTAGACTGTGGTTATATAGATACTCACAATTTGCTGCAGCATTAAGAGATGTTTTCTGATTGTTTTTAAACCTTGAAAATGTCTTTCCTCTGTGCTCAAATTCTGATACTTTATGGTAACTCCCTTCCATTTTTTTTTTCTTCAGTTGCATCAGTTACCTGTTATACTGCATTATCTCTCAGTAAAAATGTTACCACTCTTCTGCAGGTGCCACAAATGACATAAAAGCAGAACTGGGGTAAAATTCTAGTAATTTAGGAGCCTCAGTTCCAATTTCAAATAGAAGAGGCAATTCCAACACCTATCTTCTGTTGTCAGCTCTGATACAGGCCCTTAGCTGTCTTTCTCTCTGCAGTTGTGGGTTTCCCCCTTTTCTCTGCTCAGGAAAGGGAATACCAGTCTGATGGTATGGAGGATGAAAGAATGGGAAACAGGGCAGTCAAGTACAGGGATGGAACAAAAAGCTGGGAGAGAACAAAAAGCTGGGTGAGAATTCAAGAGTAATGCATTATTTCTTAGTGATCCTGCAAGAGATAGAAGTTAAACACTTTTCTAAAGCTCTGTAAGTCAAAAGATCCCATTGATTTTGGTGGACTCCTTTAGCTGTTACGGATATAATCTCATGGCCTCTATGTTGGGCTCAGTTCTGTAACTGAGCACTAATTCAATTAATGTACTATCAGAACTGCGATACTTCTTGTACCTCCTTTGAACATCTCTGGGAACATTTCCCTTTGGTACAGGGTGCTGCAGAGAAACAGATCTCAGGATTGTTTAAATTGTCTCTCAGATGGTTCTTTGTAATACTAACCACCGTTCTAGTACTGAGCTTTGAAGAAATCATTCTTAAGTAATATTCACAAGTCCCCAAAACCAAGCAGGAGAGTGGAAAAAAAGTTCCTCAGTAATCCTCAGTAATCCACACTGCTACACTGTAGGTGTAGGTCTTCACTGGACAGCCTAGACCAAACATGATGCAGGGAAATGGCGCAGGCAAACCACAATTCCAGGGCAATCTGTAGGTCTGAGTACATGCATTTACTTATACATCTTAGCATACATACACCCATGAGGAGGAAGGCCAGGCCTCGTTGGTGTTTATGGTGTGACATTAAATAATTAGTTATAAGTGTTTTTGAACATGTTTTATTTTATTTATAACTTTATTTTATTTTTGATTCCCATTAGAGAAATCTTATCCCTTGATTATATCCTCAGCCACAACTGAGTCATCATACTTCACTTGTTCAGGTGGGAAGTACCTTTAGGTATTAGGATGCCGATCTCCTTCCATTATATGCATTTATATCAGAGGCAATACCATCAGTTGAGTTGGAGTGATAGGACTAGAAGTGTTAGATGAACAGAAATCCCTTACAGAAGAATCACCTGTTGCCATTTAAACAGTCTCATCTGACTCTAAGGGCTCTATGCTACTTTTCAAATAAGAAATGAAGGGAAGGGTGCTCCAAGGAATTCAGGCAGGGGTGTTCACAAAACTACCTTCACCTCTGCTGAGCTCATGAGCTAAGTGAACTTGTTCTGCAGTACACCCACACACCAGGAGCTGGTGTTTTTAACTATGAATACCCTAGATTTAGCTGCCGTGGGGATTCTGGGTGTTGACAAGAATACAGCTGGCTAGCTGAAGAGATCATTTAAGCCTCCTAGTAATGAGCTCATTTGAAGCAAATGCCACACTACTAATTATCACTTGGTTCTGATTGATTCATCACCTGCTTTGGTGCTCGTATTTCACACACAGAAGGTAAACTGCTTGGTTTAAGAGACTGAATAATTCACAGAGTTTATTTAAAACAGAATCATTTCAACTACTTCCATTTCTTTCATTTAGCTCTTGTATATGTGTGCAAATATATGTGCATATGAACATGTAATTACTGTAGAACCATGTATGGAATGCCTATAAAATATTTGAATAAAGACAATATTGTAATCTGGTTTATATTTATCCATTACACAAGAGAAATAATAATTTTCCTTACCTATTTCAGTCATGGATATCCCCGGAGCTAACTGCCCATTATTGAATGAGCTGTAGGTAAACAAGTTTGGTACAGAGGTGAGGTCATAGATAGGTTCCTGTTTTATCTGTTTGATTCCAGTCATGTCTAACCCAGACTGATCTGGAGAAGGCTGGGCAGAATCCACATTGTAATAACCCTCAGACTTTGGCAGGTCGATGACGTGCCCATTTGAGTAGGTGCTGCCCGTTTCATTATTCAGGTTGCTCAAGCCATTGCTGATGCTGTTGCTGTAAACCCTGGCAAGGGCTTCTGCCTCGCCACTCTGCTGCTGCCGCTGTTCCTGCAGTCGCTGCTGGTGCTTCTGCACTTCAGCATATAAACTATCCCTCTGCTTTTTGGACATTCTTCCAAATTTCACAGCTGAAAAATAAAGCATAATGCAAATCATTGTCATCTTTCTTTCTTCTTCTTCTTCTTCTTCCTTTTTTTTTTTTTTTCCTTGATTCTTTTCAACACCACCACTTCTCTGATTATTAATTTTAATATCATTTTTTGCTGTGGAAAATTATTGGAAATGAGAGAGAATGCAAAGTATTACACTGTATGTATCTCACAAAGGAAAACTATCACATGCCTGGATTTACAAGGTGACAACTGTTAAATTCTATTTGACAGGAGGGCCTATATCAAGAAACTCACTTTCTACTGTGAAAGTTAAAAAGACCATGTAACTTTTTTTTTTTTTTTTTAATATATCTCTGTGTCCACTGAACATCAACCCAGAGCCCAGAGCTGTATGAAATGCACAATCTCTGGATTCATATCCCATGTGATTTACCAACTTTCCACAACAGTTTAAACTGTGCATTAACAGGATTAGTGCTATGGATGAAAACAATCCCTAAAGCCCTATTATCACATCCTTTCAATGGGGTGTTATCTTCACACATTTAGAAAAATCTTGCAGGTTAGAGTTATAACCTAGAAGACAATAACAGATTTGAAGGTAAAGAGCATAAATGAATATCATTTCATATATATCATATCATTTTATCAGAGGAAAGTCTCAGGGATTTACACAATCAGTTTACATAATCTCCATGTTTAAGATCCATGAATTCCTTCTAATGAGAAAGGCAGAAAAACATCAGAGTGAAAACCAACCTTACCAGGAATAGGACACACTGAGATTAAAATTTTCAAAAAATAAGAAGCTGATTGCAGTGGAACTATGAGAAGTATATCCACATACAGGTATATCCACTTATATCCACATGTATATTTACATACAGAGTTATCTTTTATTTTTCCATCTCTCTTTAAATTCTGGTTCTCTACTAGCCTGGACCTAGGATTCTCAGAGCAGAGGTAGCTGTGCTGTAAGACAAATAAGATCTTTCCATTATGATACATCTAGCAGAATTTATCAGAGAACAGACAGGAGGACATTCCTCTGGAAATACTTGTTTTTACACATTATGAAGAGTATTTTCCAATGCTGAGTATTTCCAGTCCATGTGTAATGGAGATCAGTTCAGAATCATCACACTTAGTAGGAGAGGATGGGCTTGTCTCCCATATTTGCTATCCCACAGTTCAGTTATAGACCTCAAGAAGATTCTGAGCCTACACATGTAGGTGAGTGTGAAAATCTTCTAATAGGAAGAACAGAAAAAGATGGAAACAATATGAGAAGGATGTGCCAGAAAATTGAGGGTGTGTTAGCGGGTTCAATTTATTTGAACTTTACTTTGAGAGTTTGTTTTTCTTGTCATGAGCCCCAGCTTACTTGAAGCCCTCCATAAAGTCTACAAGCCACTTCACATGGACACACAAAGGCTGTCCTTGCAACCGGCCCATAGCGCATTGCACTTTCTTACAGATGACTGGATTTTGAAAAATGCAACTCCGTATTTTCTTCAAATTTAGAGCCTCAGTAATAAAAACAAACACCCACTGTTTATTCTCATTATATATTCATTAATTGGATTCTCCAGCTGCTGTCAATTAGTATCCTGCCTCCGCACGATAAAAACGAATCTGTTACATGGCTGAGAGGTAAAATTCACATTCATTTTCTCTGCTAAAAAAATCCATACAGGCTATTTTAAACTTGCAAGAGCTCTCAATATTATTAAGTATAAACACCCTCAGAGCAATGATGGGAGACGAAAGTGATGCTGTCAGAAGAATCCCTTTCTTTACCTGTATGCAGTGTTCCCTGAATTATAGGTTGGGAAGACAGGATTGTCAGTCATGCTAAAATATTTTTGTGATCCCATACTTGGGAAATAGTACTTTTTATGGGAAAGTACGTGCTGTTAAATTACTGAAATTTTGCTACTTCAATTTCCTCCAGGAGGAAGTGGGAGCTAAATTGTCAGAGTATATGGTATGCTAGGACCAAAAGAACTCCATGAGATAGCAATGTATCTCCCAGACTGGTGGAACATGTAAGCAAGTTGTTTCAGTGAGACATAAAATATACTGAGGTGGGAAAAGACGTTTTTAAACAAATTTAAATTTTTAAACAAGTTTATATACCAGACCATCTAAAGAAATAGCTCTTTATGTAACTTCTTCATCAATGACTTAATTTCAAATGACAGATTTTATGTAAATCGCTTAAGACTGAAAACTGCTGGCAGGAAACCTAATTAATATAACCTGTCTTCAAAAACAATGTTTTCTTATCATACTTCCTGACCATCTCAAATGTGGTTATGAGCTGCACAGCCTTTGTATTAGCAGTGGTGGCTGGGGCAGGTCTGCTGTGGGCAGCTTTGATCAAGCCTCCCACCAGACCTTCAGCATGACTTGCCCACAGCTTGGAAGGTGGATCAGAGCTCTACAAAAGATCCTGCCTGTGGATAAACGGTGAAGCCTCTCTCTGGTTTGATTTCCATTTTCAATGCTAAATCAACATTTCTTATATAGACCCAGACCCAGACAGGAGGACAGGAGGCAATACACAAGTGAAATAAATGCTTTTTTTTTTTTTTTTTTCTTTTTTCATTAAAAAATGCCAGGTCAAGTGCTCTGAATAAAATAAATGAGTTTGAAACCTTAATATTATCTTTTTTTTTTTTTTTTTTTTTTTTTTTTTAATTGTCTATTTACTGTTAAAAGTCTTCTTTAGAGATCTCAAGGAAAGGGATGCTTTCTTACCTCAATATTTAGCGTTATTATTATAAGAAATCATATAAACTAGAATATAAATCCACCTCTGAAGAGAGGATGGACCATTTTGTGCTTTTAATCAGAACAGCACATTTTATCAGAACAGCACATTTTCCTCCTAACTCTTGATGCTTCCAAACCAACACTGCTCTCCATTTTGTGATTCCAATACACACACCCACTCCACTCCCCCCCCGGAAAATAACCTCCTTTGTTAACTGGCAAAGATCTGTGTCTCACAGTGCATGCGTTACAAAGCAAGGAGCTTCTCCTCTCTCTTTTTCTAGAAATCTACGGGGAGTTTAAACAAGTCAGCAGTGAAGAAGGGTTTCAAAGGGATTAGGCATGAAGCAGGAATCTGACTCCTTACCATCTCTAGACATTCCCAGGGCAAGACATTTCTGCAGTCGGCAGTGTTGGCAACGATTTCTGTTGGTTCTGTCAATTAAACAGTTTCTCTGCCTTGGGCAGGAGTAGGAGGCATTGTTCTGCTGACTCCTCCGAAAGAATCCCTAGGGGCAATGAAGAAGAGAAACAGAGTATTACCATGTGCGTATATGTGCGCACACTCACACACACACTCACAGCCATGCTTATTTCTTATTTAGCACAATGTTATTTATGCTGTGGCTTTGCTGATGAACTAAACATGTATAGTGGAATTAAAGAACATGCACTCCCAATAAGGAGAATTTTTCTTTGTAGAAGAATATTAAATAATTCCACTTTGTTAAGAGACAAAAAGTGGAGTTACAGAATACACTGTGTAATAACTACAAAGTATCATCTAGTGCTTGTTCTTTACAGAGGAAAAGACTGTCAGAATTTGTAAACAGCCAACTTAAAATACATATTATGACCATTTTCTTTCTTTAATGAAAGATACTGGTAATATCCAGCACTGGTTATGTGTAGCATTACAAACTGAAAAGTCTGCTGTTTAATTTAACCTGGCAAATGTTGATCTGATCTGGAGAGACCATACACTTCAGGAGTGAAAAGTAATTCAAATTCAAGCATAACAAAAGCACTAGGAGTTAATGACTGTATCAAGTAAACCTGACACACAAAGGAGAAAGCAACACCGTTAGAGACTACCGTGAGAAAATAAAGACATTTCCCATATCAATGCAATATAAATATCCATTTTATCTATTAAAATTTTTGTAGTTATTCTATTTTCTAGAAGGTTTGGCTGGACTATTTGGCAAAATATCAAAGGACTAGAACTAATACTTAAAGCCTTATGAGCTCTGAAGTGCTACAATCATCACCAAGAGGTACTATTACTGTAAAAATGACTTGAAATGAAAGAGTTGACTAGAGAAATGAAACCAGGAGATGAAAAAGAGAGAGGGAGAAAACATTTTATAATATTCTTTTTTTTCCTGTAAAATAAAGAACAGGAGGAACATTGAATCTAGAGACAGAAAGAGAAACAAAGAAAAGAAGTTCATTGGCAAACTTAACAGCTGTGGAAACAGGTAACTGCATGGCTTTGTGTTGGGAAAGGTGAAGGCTAGTCTAACAACTGCAGGAAACCACAAAGAGAATGCATCATTACTGCAGTTACACTAGTTATCAGGAGAAGGGACACAAAAGTGGTTGTGCTTTTCTGGGTTGGTTTGTAAATAGCTCTCAGTGGAGTCAGAAAGCAAGAGCTTACTGCACTCATTAAGCAAAACCAGTGTTATCTCCATGCAGACTGATAATGATAAAATATGGAATCTGTAACTGCTGTGGTTTCTGTGAATGGCTCAATTTGCTTGCCAGGGGTAGCAAACAAACTCTCACTCAAGTCCTTGCAAACCAAATTAGGGTGTCACAAGGTGTCAATAACAATGGGCTATAGGCATGATATCCCGCTCAGGAGACAGAAGTGGTAGTTCCTAATGTTGAGCATAAGGAGACTATTTGGCCTGTGCTGATTTTATCAGTGATTATATCTAAAAATTAAATTAAGTTTTATGATTTGTACTGCTAAGAGAATGAGCATCCATGCATGAACATAGGGCAGCTTTCAGAAAAAATCTGGTAGGGACTTGCCTGATCCTGGCTGACCAAAACTTTCTTCTTGCTGTGGAGGTGAGCTTAATTTAACACTAGATGGATGATAATTGCAGATAATTCTTACCCACTTTTTGAACTTTACAGCCAATTTGTTTGTGACATGAGGAACATTTTCTGGTTTAGATTTTAGTGGCTCTTACGTGGATATGGATTTGAGAGAACAAATGAATTAAAAGATGTTAAACACACACACACACAACCATCTAGCATCAACATGTCTTAACCTGCAGTGCTGTTTTTATCCATTGTCTGATCTCCTCTCACAAGACTATTTTTTTTCCTTCCCGTTAAGGTTGATCTCCTCTCACAAAAACTTGTTTGTTCCTTTTCTGCCCCTCTTAGGAAAAAATCAAGGGTTACATAATGAAGTTAATCTACAGCAGGTAATTTATTTTTCCAAGGAGACTTTTGTAATTTGTTCTTCATGCAAAATATCTCAGTGTTTTCTTCAAAGTAGAGAGAAATATCTTATTTCATTTTTAGGGGATCTTTATATAATATTGGCTATCTTTGCTGAGAATAATGACATTTAGGGGAAGCAGGGAATGAATCATTACTGAGGCCACAAAAACTTCAAGACAGGTCAGAAGTAGCAAACACTTTGTGCCAGGGGCCAGCAGAGGAGATGAGAAGAGACCTCTCATCAAAAAAAGGAAAGTTTTTTTTTTTTTTTTTTTTCTTCAAGATTTTTGTTTCTCAGAAGAAACCTGTCTTCAGGTTTCACACTGACAGTAGAAACAATGCCAGCAGACACCATTTTTTCACTGGCCCCAGTACGCTACTCAGTATATGCAGGTGTGTATCATGGAATGGCCATAAAGTTTACGACACCCCTTAAGCACTTAGGATATGCATTTGCAGTGGCAGAACTAATGCAGACATTCAGTGAAAGGATTTTGTGTCCCCTGGAGTTTGTAGCAATGCCAGCAGCAGTGTAATCCTCCAACACCACATCCTGAAATGCTGTGGCCCTCTGGTGTCTGGCTCAAATCCACACATGCTGGTGGATACACTTCTGGTCTCTTTCTTCTACACATACTCTCCCTCTTAATTGGTTCACATTTCTAATGCATTCAGACAAAAGGAGCTGGACATGACCAGTTATTAGTGTGTGTGTTGAGCAAATAGTTATATAACAGCTGGGTGATGAAGAGTAGAGTTGCACTGCTTGAGACAGTGCTTACCTTAAGAGAGAAGTCTTGCAGAGGGAGAGGCTTCCTCTTGAACCTGATGTGAAAACTGACATCTTTTTTTTTTTTTTTTTTTTCACAACAGACTCACAAGACAAGATCAGACTGATCTGATACTGGAACAAAAACCATAGGCTTAAAACTGCTGTGAGTGCAAGAGAAGTTATTTATTTCAATAAGTGGTCCTCACACAGAGCTGAGGGGTGTCATCTCCCCATAGAGCACACAAAGGGCCAACATTAACCCTAATCACATCTACAGGAGACTCTACCCTTCATTCTACTCTTCTGTGGAGGCTGAGTATTGAGTTAAGACTCTCATTTTCTGCTTAAAGAATTTCTCTCCAGTCATTTTTGTGCCAATGTTGAGGTATCAGATCAACACATGTCTTAAAATGTGTTAATCTTAAACACAAATCTTAACACATGTCACTGTTGGAAAAATATGCTTATTCCGTCCAGTCTCACAATAAGACAGTGTCACATTGTGGAGTCTTTGTTTAAAATTGTTAATATTTCTGAGAGAAATCTGATCTTTGACAATATATTGTTTCTTAACATGTTGGCATTAAATATTTTCATTTCTGAATAGGTGTACACAAATTTTCAGATTTTACAAATACAGAATTTCACTCTACAGAATTCTCACTCTACAAATACGTGTCCACCTTTAAAAGCACCAGCTTGTGTGTTTCCATACAGAATAAACTAGAGATATTGTCGTCATCTTTGCAACTTCTCTTTTACATTTAGAGCTGAAATAACAGTGCGTATAATATAAAATTCTGTTTTCCCATAGGTAATAATTTAATTCCTTATATAATAAAAAGTACAGAGCCTTTTTAAAGTTGAAAACTGAAGCCTTTTTGTTGTATTTGCTTGGGGTCTGATTAGAGTTATTTGAGCCAATGTCTGGGATAATATTCTTAATTTTTATTTATTTATTTATTTATTTTTGTCTCACTGCCAGTTCCTAGCAATCCCACTATGCTGGAGCTTATAGAGAAGAAGGGAAAGGATCCTTTTACACTACACATAACATAAGGCATCTTTTTCTTTTAGAGACTACAATTTGGCTTTCAGAGAATGCAAAGTGTATAAAATAGAACTAAACTGACACCAGTAAGCTTTTAAGATGTTGAACTGAGATACCGTATCAACTTCTAATGCTACGCAGATTGTATAAGAAACAATCCAGTTCTCAAGCTGATTTAAAGTAGAACTTGTGTGACTTTAAGTTGCCAATTTATTTTATATTATAAAATAATATAAATATAAATAATATAAATATTAATAATATAGATATAAATATAAACAATAATACAATGATATAATAGTATAACAATATAAATATAATATAATAAAATAATAAATAATATACATGTAAATATAAATATATAAATAATAAGTATAAAATACTTTTATCAGATGTGATTAATTCATGTTTCAAAACAGGATGTAACTCTAGAGACTATTTAATGAAAAGAAAAGTAACTTGTAAAATCAGACACAGAACACATGTATATGATCAGCAGGCTTTATGGTCTTCGGTTTCTCTTACTTGAAAGAGTGTAGAAGTATATAATTGCATACACTAATGCCTGAGGCTAATGCAGATGATGATGACTATGCTGTACTCAAATCTCATACCTTGCAGCCTTCACATGTGATGACTCCATAGTGTATTCCAGAGGATTTATCACCACAAATTTTGCATGGTATCACTTCAATTTGCGCTGAAAAATAAGACAAATATTTTGAGTATGTAATTCTATTTCATTTCTTTCTTCCTAAAAGGAAGGTTTTAAAAGATAGAGGTAGACAACAGACAGGCTGTGTCCCCCTTTTTCCTCCCCTGATAACATAAAACTGCTTCTTATTGTACTGTATGTTTCTGAATGCTTTGATTTGGCAGAATTTAATTTCTTCATATTATGTAATTTCTGCCATACCCCACAAAACTCTTAAACAGTTTAAGTTATCTCATGATTAACAAGTTTTTCCTCATATTCTTCTCTTTTGTTTTTACTTGTTAATTTCATCTTAATTATTACCAATGACAGTCATTAAGGAGCCTAAATAATTATCTAGATTGTTCTTGCTTACACTTTTCAAATATTCATGACTTTACTCTTCATTTTGGAGAGGTAGGTTTACATGGTATGTTTTGGTGCATTTTGCAGAACATTAGAGGTGATGAAGTTTTCATATCCTTCAGATTATGGCTTCAAGACACACAAAGATACTGATCCCACTAGGAGAGATAAGTTTGCCAACAATTACTTAACCTCTCTTTCTCTTCAAGCGGTTTGTTTGAGCCCCAGCTCAATAGTACTACTATTACTAGTACTTAACATCAATATCAATAATTATTTTTAAATTAAATAAATAAACAATTAATTAATAATTATTAATTATATATTATAATTAATATTAATTAATAAGAATTTTAAAAATAAGTAATTAATAAATAAATGGATAGCTATTAATAATTAGTATTAATAGTACTACTACCCCCTACTCAATAACAGGCAATATCCAGACTGAGGTTAAATATCCAATAACTGTGTGATGGGAGAGTCAGGCACTACCTGAAAGTGTTTGAATATGTCTATCTTTCATACCCCTTTATAAACTAAATGATTAGAAAATTACTGTCTTCTATGTGTCTATCCTTTTCTTTTGGTAATGTAGCCATTAATTTCCCTTACATACTTTGAATTCTGTGTATGTTTCCATTTTCTACATTGTAAGAAGACATACTCTGAAATTTAGGGAAGGATTGTACGTATTCTAGTAAGAAGCATTGAGTTGAAATGAAACTCCTTTTTTTTTTTTTTTTCCTATTTATTTCTTTTCCACTGTGGAAGTATGTTTTTTCTGGATTTCTCCTGCAACCTGGAACTAGTAACATACTTGGTAAAGACCAGTACTCCTGGCAGATATTGGTTGTGGTTTAACCCCAGTAAAGAGTCACACCCCACACAACTTCTAGCTCACTCCCCACCAGTGCGATGAGGGAGAGAATTAGAAGGGTGAAAGTGAGAAAACTCATGGCTTGTGGTAAAGACAGTTTATTAGGTAAAACAAAATCTGTATGTGCAAGCAAAGCAAAATAGTTCATTCAGTACTTCACATCCACAGACATTCAGCCATTTTGGGATGGAGAAGAGAAGACTGTAGGAGACAGTATCTAAAGGGGGGGCTAAGGGAAAGCAAGAGAAGGACTTTTTGCCAGGAAGTGTACTAATAGGACACGAAATAATTGTTTTAAACTAAAAGGGGTATTTTTAGTAGGAAGAAATTCTTCACCATAAAGGTAGTGAGGCACTGGAATGATTCTCCCAGAGAACCTGTGGATGCCTCATCCCTGGAAGTGTTCAGGGTCAGGTTGAATAGAGCTTAGAGCAACCTGGTCTAGTGGAAGGTGTCCCTTCTCCTGGCAGGGGGGTTGGAACTAGATGGTCTTCAACATCCCTTCCAATCCAAACTATTCCATGATCCTATGATTAGAAGATTCTAGTATTAAGAAAATTAACTCTATCCTACCCAAAACCAAGACAATATCTTCCATATTTGGGGCAAAAATAGTAACAGTTCTCTGTAACACAAGTCACTCATCAAATACGTAGGCAACAAAACTGAGAGCCTGCATGGTGAGGCTACCCTGAGCACAAAAGTTGCTAGCCCTTAGTACTTTTTATGGATAAATTCAACTCCAAAATGGATTGGAAGTCAGGAAAACAAGTTTATAATTCAGGACATTTCAAACCTGTTGTCACACAAAAAGGCTATAAATACTGGAGAAAATGTATTTTTAAATGATTGCATATTTTAAGACAAGCACTAAGCACATTCGTATGTTGAATGTTGCGGTAATGTAATAGCATAGTCTGGATTTTGACCATTTTCAATCTATAGTTATCATTTATCACTACTTCCAGGAAAAAGAGTTTCCTAAGAGTTATCTTTCTGCCACCATCAAGTTAAGCAAGCAAAGCTCAAGGCAGTGTCTTACAGAGCCACCATACTTCCCACTGAAAGGAAAATTGCAACCCCTACTCCTTTGTATTACATGGTAGGGACTTACTAAAGTAAAAACCACAAGGTGAATATTAGTGTGCCTCTTCTCTGTAAAGTTAGTAACTATTTCCCTGGGACACCATATACAAAATGAACCAGGAAAAAAGAACATTTATGGATGGTTAGAGAAACTTTTGTTTCCCATTGTAAGCTCACTTTTCTAAGATGCGGTCTCTGATCAATCATATTTCTAGGTGAGGTGAACACTTGCTTAAGCAAGCAATACAGATTTTTAAATTGTTTATAAGCTAAGATGGATAAGATGAATTTTACTGTAGAAAAATATTATTTATTGTTAATATGTTTTGGGTCCTTCTATTCAAGAAAGTTCATGTCTTGAAACAATTTCCTATGTCATCCACATTTTTGTGATTAGTTTCTGTATCTTGTTTTGCTTTCACAAAACACGTGATATAGATTTTCTACCTTCTTAAGAAACTTGTATGCATTAGCTATCCTTCTAGCTTAATAACCAGATTAAAAAATAAATAAATAAAAAATAAATGGAAATTCCTTATAGAAATGTAGTTGCAGTTTCTTGGTAATTCTTCCAGGTTGATACTGTTTAAAAATTCTCATGCCTTATTCCCACTGAGGTAATTAAAATATTTAAACATGCACATCAAGGTAGTGTTCTTTGAAAGGCTAGCTGAAGCAATTGCTCACAGGTTTCTGCTTGAAAGTCATGTGGAGGGAGCAAAGGTAGGCCCTAGGACCATGTGCTGTTTTATGCTGACAAGCATCAAAGACATATGTCAATGTCAGAAGCAGGGACTACTGTGACAATATGAGGAGATTTCCAGGAAAAGTAATGACAAGGGAAGAAAAAAATAAAAACAGTTCGAAGATACTTTTAATGTGACTTGTGTATGCAGATTGTAACTGCTGTAGGAACAGAGATAGAAGAATTGATCCTGTGACACTCATTGCATTAAGCACAGTACTCGTTACCATGAGCAATCAATAATTCCATGTGTGACTTACAATTATAAGTACTATGCTCATGATAAATATTTCTGGATCAGTTCACTAAATGCTAAGGCTCTGGGTTTCAATTAATATGAAATAAATATTACAGGCATGCAACTTGTCAATTAATTCAAACCTTTGTTCAAAACTAACCATTCTACAAAATAGTAAATACAGGATCTCTAGGAAATTGCTACTATGGCTCCTCAAATAGTTCACAGAGAAGGTAACATCTTTAGGACACAGAAAGCATTTGAAGAAGTTTGGAAAAATAGACTCTGCTATGGTCTCCTAGGCATTTCTTTTTGTTCATAGGACAGCAGAACAATATTTGTAAGAGAAACCTTGAGTCATTAATTGTACAGGACAGATGAAAAAGAAACCACTGTATTCCCTGAAACATCTTGTATTACCGTAATTAACACCCAGTGTACCAGGTTTCTTTTGCAGATTTAATGATTGTCAGGGACTGCTACACCTTTTTCACATCTTGTCTTTGTTCAGACACCTATAATTTTATGTTGTTTCTCTTCTTCCTTTCTCCTCTTAGGCCAAGAAACATTTTAGGGAACTGTATATCCTACTGCTACCTATAGCTGCTATAAACTAAACAGCTCACTTATGAATTCCTTGCAAGTATAAAATACATTGATTCGGTACTGATTCCTGAATACTGAAGTAAAAATGGAAGGAACTAATAGTGGAGTTGCCATAATGATAACTTTCAGCAGTACAGGAAAGGAATTTATTTTCTACCAGTATACTAAAAATGAGGAAACATAACAGCAAAACTACTTATCTCCATTTTTAGAGTTCTTCCACTTGCCTTCTTACCCATCAACTTTAATAATGTGTGTAAGAGTAATGGCTCCTGCCTTTTTTTCAAGATACAATATAGGTCTCAACTGCCCATTTGTTCAATTTTTCAACAAGCAATTTTTGTTCAATTTTTCAACAGTTTTCATCCTGTCTTGAGATGTATCACTCAATAAAATTCTGCAAACAACCATCACCCAAAAACATTAATAATGTTTGGATATATGCTGCATTGTGGATGCTCCTTATCACTAATAGTAACTTCTCTCATCATTACCACAGGGTCATCCTGCCTCTCTTCAGTATTCATCTCTTACTTTATACATCAGCTTAGGAACTACTTTTAGGTTTATATGGCATCCTACAAATTCAAATGCCACAATGGAGTTAATTAATTCCACATGACTAGTAACAATAGCCTACAGATGCCGGGTTTACCATCTGGAACCTATTTTATTCTCTCAGGACAACAGGAAGAAAGGTAGAATATGATTAAGGAAGCAAATACCAAATCTTCTCAGACATTTGAAGTGAACCCGTGGGGAAAATACATACATACGTACATACATACATACATATATATATATATGTATATACGTATACATATATGTACTTACAAATATCTTCACTAGTCATTTTCTCCTATGATGGCTCGAGTTAGAAAGATGCATAGATTTTTCTTTATTGGCAAAGTATTTACTGGCACTAAATTAATTATTGTAAAAGTAGGGCAATTATCAGGTTTCAAGAATAGTTATATTGGTGGAATTAGGAAAAAATCCAGGAACTGCATGGTTATCTGCTGAATTCCTCTTGAAACAAAGATAAGAGTCAACAAGACAGTCAATGACAGTCAATGTGTCCACTGTATATTTCTGAGCACTAGCACTCACATGTATATGTTATCTAACAAGAAAAAAGTAAAACTTACATTTTATGTAATCTCAATTTAACATCTGAGAAACTTCACTTAGGAGAAACAGGACTGTAATCTCCCAGACCTGTAGCTTTGGTTCCAAGGGGAAAAAAGACTCAAGCTTTCAATATTTAGTTCTTGATCAAAAGAGAATATTAACATATGCTGGGCATGAACTTTGAAGAGGAAGTCCTCTGTTATTTGTTGATCTAGGAGGGATCACACGTGGAAACATCAAGGCCAATCAGAGAACCAGTAGCAAAAAAAAACAGCTCCTTCACCTTCCAAGAATTCATAACATCCTTGAACTGGAGTTCTTTGAAAAATACTCTTAAATTGGCCCAGATCACATTCATATTTGTATTCCTAAGTGATTTCAAATTGAATATATTAATCATTTTCATCCAGTGGCAACTCTGCTTTCTTTCATCCTGGCCTCTGTGAGTAAGACAGGTTTTTTCCTTCAGTGTCACCATCAATAAAAATTTCCACTACAGACTATGCTGCCAAATAGTACTTGGTATCTTCTTTGCTATTGATTTAGATATTCTGTGGTGACAGCAAGACTTCAGGTGCTTTGCATTTGTTTTTAATAATCTGAAAACATGCAGTTGAAGATACTGGCTACATTTTTCTCTGCCATACCTCAAAGAGTGAGAGCTACACCGTCAGCAATATCTAAGCAAGCTAGTGAATGCTAGCTAATGTTAATTAAGGTGTCTGAAGTTACATATATACTGTCAGCCCTTCCCAAAATGATCCATTAGAGTAAGGAGACATGGTGGAAAATACCTGTTTTATAAAATCGTGGAAGTTTTACACAGTAGTACACACAACTCTGGTTACAGGTCTGGACCCTATCCCTGGACTTAGATCTGCAAAGGCTGTCAGGTCCACTCTGCCCAGTCCATTACGGCAAAGCTGTTGATTACCAAATATGCCAGTTATTAGTTATTATGAGCAAATAGTTATATAACAGCTGGGTGATGAAAAGTAGAGTTGCACTGCTTGAGACAGCGCTTACCTTAAGAAAGAGGTCTTGCAGAGGGAGAGGCTTCCTGTTGAACCGGATGTGGAAACTGACATCTTTTTTTACAACAGACTCACAAAACAGGATTAGACTAATTGATCTGATACTGGAACAAAAACCATAGGCTTAAAACTGCTGTAAGAGAAGTTATTTATTTCAATAAGTGGTCCTCACACAGAGCTGAGGGGTGTCATCTCCCCATAGGGCACACAAAGGGCCAACATTAACCCTAATCACATCTACAGGAGACTGCCCCTCTCTCCTACTGCTCATGTGCAGAGACATGCAAATTCCCCAGAAGCAGTAATTCTTTATCTATATGAATCACTGGGCACACACAGTAGATTTGATCTGCACATGGTTTGTAACAACTTGTCATGAATTTCAGAGAAAGTGGTAGTCCTGGCTGTTAGATATTGAGAAAACTGATAGATCATCACTTGAAATAGCAGAGTGATAGATTACGGTTAAAAAGATTGTTTTTCCCATAAATCCACACAATTGTCATGACTGATTTATTTCATGATCTTGCACTCTCAGTTGAAGTTTTTTTAGCTTATAGTCAATGTCCCTTGGAAGGTTTTTTGGTGATATGTTTTCTTTAATGATTTCCCAGGGAGAAAAAAAAAAAAAAAAAAAAAAAAGCACTGAATTGTGTCAGCTCCTTTAACAGATCAGCTCTGCTCTTTATCACATGACTATTCCAAAGACTACTGGAAAACAAAGACTTTATTATTTTTTTTTTCCAGTGAAAAAAAAAACCAACAGGAAGTTAGAATGTGCAGTTTTATTGAATGCATTTATTTTTATTTTATTTTATTTTATTTTATTTTATTTTATTTTATTTTATTTTATTTTATTTTATTTTATTTTATTGTGTAGAAAAGATCAGCATGAAACCTTAGAATTAGGTATTACAACATCTGTAGACTGTTATTTCAAAGTTTCAAAATATTATGCTATATATTAGCCTTCTTATAGGTTTCATATATGAAAGAAATATGTTTATATCTTCACTGTAGATACATACTTAGGGAGACTTTTTGTATCTGCTTCTCCCATAGTCATAATAATGATTATAGAGCATTATAGAGCATAGATAAAATAATATAAGTTTAAATGATTATGAGTGCTTCAGAGTTAAAGGCAATCTCCAGACTGCTTATATAACCTGCTCTTTTTGTATCTTTTTTTTTTTTTTTTGTTAGTTTGTTTGAAAACACAACTTTTGGAACAAACCTGGAAAAAATGCTCTCCACTGATTATTTGTCTTTACATTCAGAAGAGAAGATGAAATTATAGAAAAAGAAAACAAAAAAAAAAAAGAGAGAGAGAACAGTAGGACAACATTTTCTCGTCACATTAAGAACAGAAATTAAAAAAAAAAAGTTTTTGTTAAAATATCCTTTATTTCCTTTATTGAGTATAACTACAATAGATCTAGCAGTGTTAGTTAAGAATTTATGAATAGTAATTATTTGCATGTTTGTGATTGTTCAAGTAAATAGATGAGATTTTCAGGTAGATGTGTTATCTTTTATTACACTAAATGGTGCATTCTTTTTAAAAATAAATGATTTTGGGCTCCTAGCTTTTTATTTCATGTGAAATAAGAGCAAAGGACTTTAGGTTTAAAAAAGGTTAAGAATAATTGCTCAGAGCTGAATTCCATTATGCTAATCAATTAGAAAAGCTGCAAGATTTGCAAAATTGGATGATTCTCTGAGGAGCAAAGGTGGCTGTGATGAAGAGAACCGTAAGGGTCTTAATAGCACTGATAGAATTGATATGTCATGATAAAATTGATATGCACTTATTTTGGATATTTTGGATTATCTTTCTTTTTTTTTTTTTCCCTGAAAAATTGTTTATTTTAATGAGTTAAATGCATACAGTAAATTAACAAAAAATTTTAGACTTCCATGGCACTTTTACAAGATAGTGGCATAGATGCTATTTCCTGGATTTCAAATAAAAACTTATTTTTTTTTAATTATTTATTTCATATATTTATATAATTATTTTCCCCAAGAATGGCAGCCTGGCATGCAATGAAATGCCAAAGGTTTGGAAGATGCCAAAGGCACAGAAATTCTCACCTATCAGGTTGTTTGCTTCTTTATTTTGGGGAAGACAAGGTGGTCAGAGCAAGTGGGAAGCATGAAGCTGTCTGGGCCTTTTGTGGAATGGTTCACAAGCTGGGAGGCAGCAGAAGGGAAGCAGACCTGCTTGTATCCTCTGCAGGGCAGTGATGACTAACACAAGCCAAATACGACTGTATTATCCAGATGTGAAAATAAGAAAATCAGAGGCTATGGTTCTGCTGTAGGCTATGGCTCAAAGCCTGAGCTCTAAAAGGCTATGCTCAAAGAAATCACAAAGGGTCAAAGGATCAGTAAACTTTGAAAATCACTTAGTGCTCTTAGTGCAGAGCAGCATGTTCATAGCCTCTCAACATGGGAATTTCTATATAAATCTATGTACTCTTTTCCCTAGTAACTCATATGCATGGAAATTATACATGTAACTTCAAAGAATGATGCTACAGTAAAACAAGTTAGCACACAACAACAACAAAAAAGTTGCCAGCAAAAAATTCGGACTGCTTAGGTGAGTTCAAATCAGAGATACTTAATTAAATTCTCAGAGCCTTAGCCTGGGCCCTGTAAAGAGCTCAGAAACTTGTCTTATTCACAAGAAAAGATTTAAGTGTATAATTAATGCAGAATTATTAAAGTACAGTTTATACTTCCCTCAAAGACTCAAGCAATGGTTCTGCTGATCCTGCACACTTTACCTAAAGAGATTATTATGGTAATCCCAAATATTATACTACCCAACCTATCTTACGTTTGAGCTCATCAGATCCTATGTTCTACAAATAATCTCTAGCAGCTTTAGACAGTGTTTACGTAAGCTGGTGAGGATAGCTATTTGAGCAGTGATGTTTTTCTATGTAATTCTCAACACAGAAAATGTGCACTTGTTCAAAATTAGCGGCCTATACAGAAAATACACTGCATATGAAAAGTTCTCTCCTGTGAGAAGCACACTTTTACTCTGCCACCTATTTGTCATAATTGGTAGATATTTGCCTTATATGCTTTATAAGCATATATAAGCACAGCTATTTAACAGGATCAATTCTTTTCCCTCCTACTTGTCTTAGAAAGCTACTGAGTGTGCCCAGTGTTTCTGAATGACTGTTTTCTCACACACACCAATCCATTATTAATTATTATTATTATTATTTACTATTTATTAATTATTATTACTATTATTACTATTTATTTATTTATTTATTTATTTATTTATTTATTTATTTATTTTTTCTCTTGAATAAGTAGCTCATTGAACTTTGCAAGTGGAGAGCCCAGATGGTGTGGTAAATATTTATGGTCAGTTTCACCTTTCAGTGAGCTGAAATTGTCATGTAGTGCTCAATACCTTAGTTAGATATGTTAGATACGAATAGATCATCTCTGTGCAGGTACAAAGCCTTGTAGCACAGAAGTGTTGCAAGGAACAGTCTCTGAAGGGCTTCTGTGTTAAGGATGTGGGATCACACGTGACTTTACACCCAGCCAGTGTTACTGCTTGCTAGAGTAGGAAATAAATTAACTTAAATCTTATTTCAGTTTTCAGTGGAAGGCAAGGCATAGTGTTTATTCTCTACACCATTATTTTGTTCAAACATACAAAGTTTCCTTCACTTCCAATCAAATCACAACCAAGAACAAAAACATCAAAATCATCAAAAAACATCAGCAGAAAGGAGGACCACTGTACAGTCCAACAGAAGCAACTGGCACTCAGCAATTTCAGTGGTCATGACTCAGGTGCCACTCAACAGAGCCTGAAGCCAGCTTCTGTATAAATGGAGGTTTCAAATATAATCATATTGAACTCCTCCTCTATGACTGCTTATTTTCTGAACAGCTTCCCAAACACTTGCACCGGTAAGGGAAAAACTGTAGCAGCACCACGGATGGAGAGTTATAATAAAGATCTTGGATGGATGATAGTAGTGAAATAACAAAATGTAGTGTAAATAATTAAGGATTTAGGAGGTTTCTTCAGTCTGTAGATGAACATAAAATAGAGTTGCTGGAACTACAAAGAGTTCAGGTTTGGAGAAATTTCCAGCTGGGTCAGAACAGTCTTCTATCATTCCACATCTTGAGTATTATATTTTTGATATTTTTATTTCATGAAAAAAATGTCTGAAAACTATGGAAGACTCAGGGAAATTAAAAAGTTATTTATTTATTTATTTATTTTGAATACGCATGTAAGATAACAGAATAGAATCAAACAGTATCATATTTTTGCTTTTGGAAATTAGTAAGTTCTACACATCGAGAAATAACTAAAATTAAAAATACAATAGAAACACAAAAATCTCTACATGATACTTAGAATAGAAAAGAACTTTAACTTCATATAAGTACACAAACTCACCATTCAGATAACTGGGTATTTATGTTTTATATTTTTGTATTTTTTGAACATTCAATTATATTCAAATTATGTTGAATGTTCACACATACTGACTTTTTTTAAGGTCTCAAGTATGGTCTATTTTTACAAACAAAATATTAGAAGAGGTAGGAAGGGACTTTGGATTTAAAAATCTCCAAACCTAATACATATCCAACAGAAATAACTATTGTCATTGTTAAGTGTATTGTTGTTAAGATGTCAGCATTAAGAAGAACAAAAAAACACTTCAAAGTCAAGAAAAGTACATGAAGTAATGTACATAGAAAGTTCCATAATTTTGTATCATGTATGCACTTTATTTTTGTTCCCCTAACCATTATTACAGTTACCTTAAATATTATCTCTGAGGACACTGTATCCAAAGATGACATTTTACTTAACAAGTTATGAAACTGTGACTTAAAATGATTTAAACACATTTTTAAAGTACAATCAGTGGCTACGAATGGCTTTTGCGAACTCTGGAAAACATTACTTTCATAGAATCATAGAATCTTTTCAGCATTTTTTTTCTCTTCTACATATGAGAAGAAATAGAAAAAAACTTTCACATCTAACAATGATACATTACATACAATAAATATTCTACTGTGGAAATCACATTAAATATTTCTTTTGCTTCATTAATTAGCCTAATAACTTATATCTTAAACTAGAATAACTAGTGATGTATACTGCAACACTTTAACTAGCTAAAAACCCCTTTCTTTGAGCAATTTTAATCAGTCTGCCTTAATGTCTGCAAAATTATTGAAATATTTAACTTTGTTCAGTGATCATCTACTCAATGTTCCCCAAATATATTCTCCAATATGAATTTTTGTAGTCATATCACTGATTGTTGCAAACAAATGTCATGATTACATTACTGAATATTTAATTCTAAGCGTTTTCTTTCATCAAAGATTGAAAATTAAGCATGTAAGGTAGCCCAGCACGAACCAGTAAAGAAGTACACAAACTGGGTAGTCCTGAACATGTACGTTTCATTACAGAAAGGACTTTCAAGAAGTCCTATACAGAGAATATCAATCACAACAGAGTGTAGACCATAAACCAAGGTGTGAGAACGGCAAAACTGAATGAAAGGGAGCATAAATTATTTTGCACCTTGATTTTTTTTTTTTTTTCCTATCCTTCAGAAGTCCTATTTCCTGAAAAGATTTTTGTTCCTGGAATCTCTCTCATTCTATTTGTCCATTAAAATTTAAAATATTTATACCGTTTTCTGTCTGCCTAATGCAAGATGTCTTCAATAAAATTTTATCTGATTTCACTATTACAATCATATACTTTGATTAACAATGTGGTGAATCACAGAGTATGATGTAACTTAAGAAACAAAACCATTTTAGTAAGCTATATATATTGTATATTTGTAGTCCCAATAAAACACAAATTAATGCAGCTTTTCATGTTAAATGTTTTAGAGCTTAAAACGTCTTGCCAAAATAGCAATTGTAAAGCTTAATGAAAAGTTGAGAAGGAAAAATACATAACCATAGTTTATGTCTTTATATGTGTTAATGAGCATGATTCAGTAGCAAAAGTTGTCCTAAAAATGGAAGAGTTGGTTGTTATTTTTATTTCCCTCTCTCTCTCCTCCCCTTTCTGGCCCCCCCCCCCCCCCCCCCCCCCCCCTTTTTTTTTTCTTCCTCTCTTTTAAGACAGAAAATCATCAGGCCCAAGGGATGGGG
The DNA here is from genome assembly GCF_963932015.1 of Anas acuta. Classification (NCBI taxonomy): domain Eukaryota; kingdom Metazoa; phylum Chordata; class Aves; order Anseriformes; family Anatidae; genus Anas; species Anas acuta. The sequence continues at coordinate 32,838,117 of NC_089017.1, forward strand.
AAATATAATTCTGTTGTTAAAGATTTTGATTCTGAGTAGTACTAAGTAAATTTGAAGTAATTCAACACACTCAAGTAGAATTACAGCAGTGCAGCAAAAAAAAGGGGATCTAACTTGTACTGTCTGGGACTTTATGTAACTGTCATCACAGTCAAAGGAATAATTTCCCACCTGCCTTCCTGAATCACTTTCCCCATACAACTCTCCCCCACATATTAGGCACAATATAACTCCTACAAAGCAAAATGACAAGACACATAGACAAAAACAAACAAACAATAAAAGTGACTTCAGCCTGGAATAACTCAGAAATCCTTTCTATGTTCTCTTCTTGGTGTTTCCTGAATTTTATCGTATTTTTGATCATCACTATGGATTTTCACTTTTACACATTTTTATTTAAAATCTTTGCCCTATCTTTTGAAAAGAAATCAAATCAGCTGGAGATATTCTTGGATTTGCATCTGTTGCGGTCTGAAAAATGTTATACTTCCCAACTGTCTACTTCCTAATTTAATCTGTCATTTTTTTGCACAGTGGGAAGAATTAATCTTTAGTAAAATTCCAAGAGGAGTTGTTTCAAAGATAGATTTGCTACAGTATGATTAACATTTCCCTTTTTATTCTTCATGGGAATACCTCATATTGTTAAGGAAGGGAAGAAAATAAATTGAACTCACCAGTTGCATCGTTTTTTATTCTGGGTTGAATATCACACATTCTGTTGTAAATAAATAAGACGACTAGGTGCAGAACAGTATTCTCTCTACTTATTCACAGTTACACCTGTGCTGTTGCAAAAGTAGAGTCTTAACAGACTGTGTTAACAAGATTAAATGGAAGAAGTGATAAAGGCATAGACTGTTCCATTTCATTAAGAAAGGGAGGAAGACTGCTTGAGGAACTATATAATGATATATTATTTTTTTTCTGATGCTATCTGCAAATTAAATACATTTTTTATTCCAGCCTAATCATTTAATAATAATATTTATTTTCTAGAAATTCTGAAAATAAATCTTAACTTTCCTTTGTGATCAGTTGTTTTTGTTTCATCTGCATATAAGAAATAAAGAATTAAAATAGTAGGTGTACAATGCCAAATTATAACAGATAAAAAGCCTGTCTTGTGAAACAATACGTATATCATACCTGCAAGTATCCAGAGATAAAAAGTTAATTTGCTCAGTGTTTTTAGATTACATGTGATTGACTGACTGAACTGCACCCGTTGGACACCCTTTACATTGAAGCAATATCAACTGAATATCCCAGTTGATCTTGATTTGTACAGTTAATAAGTACTGAGGAAACTTAAGGGTAAGACTCCTCTTCTTACCCTAGGAGTTCTAGGGGTATGAAACTCCTGCTTTTATTATGAATCCACTAATAAAGTTACTAAGCCTGGAACAGCTCTTTTCTTTTTCTAGGCTACTGTATGGTCCTTTGCCTGGGATCTTGTCCTGGTTCTAAGGTTGTATGTGTGAGGACATGCAATGCCTGTCATGTACCAAGCACAAAGTTGACAAATGCAAAACACTGCAAACTTTATACAGGTTTTCTGTCAAAAAGACAGCAAAGAAAAACAAGACATAAAATGAGAGTATTTTTACAAGACAGCTAATATGTTACATACAGTACCTCTTACTAATTCATTTTTCCCTTGGGAGTGTTTGTGGGTTCTCTGTGCTCAGAAAGAATTCTCCTCACCTGCCTGTTATACATTCCCAGGCTTTTTTTTTTTTTGCTGTCTGGGTTCTGCCAGTTTACTGCATTTCAAGGTAAACTTTCCCTGCTAAATAGTTTTCTCATGTCTTAACCTTTTGCAAAAAGTACTTGTTGGAATAAGAGATGATTCAGATTTTAACATTTCTGTTCTGCTAGCTCTGCATATTCATTCTTTTGGAATTTGTGCCAAAGGTAAAACAGACAGGACATCATTTTCAAGCTGCAATAAGGCTGACACATACAGAAGATTGTTAATCCTACCTGCTATTGAAAAAAGTTTTTCAAATTGCTCCCATCTCAGATGCTTTGCTATGAATGCTTGTTCTGATTAGATACAACACTTGAGGAATGTTCAAGAAAAGAAACTGATGCATGGGGAAATACTAGGGGAGAGTTCCAAAGTTTATCAAAATAAGGATAATTATTGAAGATTAAGTAAAGTACAGAAAACAAACAAATACATGAGCTGGGAAAAAGCAGCCTGAAAAAATATTTTTCCAACAATGAGGAAAAAATTCTTTGAAGGGTAATAAGAAACAGGATGAGTTAATTACTTATAATAACTCATTTAAATCTGCATAAACATTACACAGCTATTTTTTTCATAACTGTTCCTAGAACCAGTCACGTAGGCTACACGTGATGCTGTCGGATTATGATTTTAAATAAGGTCCCAAACTTTTGGCCTGCTGCATTTTAGATGAATAAAAATTCCCTGGCTTGCTAAAAGAATAAGAATTGCCCTTTCTCTATTATTTCATAAATGGGAGCCTTTGATGTTATGGAGCATAATTTTTCTTGACTGGATAAATAATTGGTGTATAATTTTCCTCCTGTTGCAACAGCATTTCATTCTGCTGAAGTAGTGATTGCCTAACAAGATTTCTAAGTCTTAACATTTCATAATATATTACAGTTCCCTATTAGACACACCACTTTCAGATAAAAAACATGGATCAAAGAAATGGCCAAAAGAAATGAACAACATTGATTTTTTTTTTTTTTTTTTTTTTTTATTCTCTCTTTAATTTATGTAACTGAAAATTGGTTCTGCCTAAGTCAGAAAGAAACCAATACATTGTTGCTGAATATTACAGACCTTTCTGATGCAGGAATTAGCGTCAAATTGGTACTGAGAAGCGACTCCAGACACAATGGTTTTAAAATTATGAATTATCACTTGACTACCAGCCTAATAAATCACTCTATATGTCTTGTTAGGTGTGTTCTGCCACACCAACATTGGATGACGCAGAATTTAGATTCAGAAGTCCTAGTTACCAGAAGTATAAATAGTAATATTTAATTTCTTATAAAAAGTATAATGATACAACATTGTTTTCATTCTAAGTTTGCGTATCTAAAGATGTATCTCACTGACTCTCAGCTGAAAAAAATGATATCAAGGAACAAAAGCTGAATAAATATGAAATAAAAACTATTCATTTATAACATAGAGTACTGTGAAGTCAGATATCCATGCATTGATAGTTGTCTTTTGACCAGAAAGCTTTTTTACATGATGGCTTAACAGAGTAAATCAATAAACAAGCTGAATAAAAGGGATAAAAGGGCTGTCAGGTACTTAGCTTTTTATTTATCTATCTATTTATTTTATTTTTATTTATTTTCATTTTCATTTATTTATTTTTTAACTGTTTCAACCTAAACAGATCATGAAAAGACCTTCTTTACATGTTTATGAAAAATGTTGCCTCTGTTTTTTTCTTCCTGATGACATTGAACAGAAAAGGAATCTTTTCATGTGATATGTATTTTTAAGATAAAGAAAGGTAGGAATCTCACACCAATTGATGTAATAAAATATAGCCTTATTCCTTAATTTCCTGACAGTTAATTCTCTCATCAGTCTAATTTGCTGAGCAGTTTCTAGCATCTTATAACAAAAACAATCACAGGATTAGGTACATAAAGGCAACCTAGAAAGATAATAAACCATAAAAGTTGGTGCACAGACACTCACTAATGTACTACAGTAGAAAACAAACAAGCAAACAAACAATCTGCTCCTGAGAGATGTAGGCATTCAAATGAAAATAGGCAATAAATTGGATTTTTTTTTTTTTTCTAAAGACTACAAATACACAATTTGCACAATTTGTAATGGACACAATCTGCAGAAGACATCCTAGGGAAACTGATAGCTGAGAGAGACCTTCAGCTGTTGTACATGAAATCTATTCTAAGTGACAGTCCTGGTCAAAGTTATTCGGTTAGACCAAGCATGGTCTGGCCATCATTTCAGGACAAATGTGAAAATTACCAAGGAGGCACAGTTGGATTCACTTCCATCCAGCCACTTTACTCTTGCTAAGAACAGGCATCAGATGCTTCCGCAGAAAATAACATTCTTCTCTTGCTCCAGATCTGTTCTGTTTATTTTTTTCCTCCATTTATTTATTTATTTATGAATCAAAAATCATCCAGCTATCTGGGGAGCAAAGGAAATGACAAGAATGTGTGTGTGTATGTACAACACTGTACTGGTTCTTCAGAACCTTATTTGGTGTGAACTGGTTCAAGGCTGCTGAAGTCAGTGAAGCTGTGCCAGCTTAACTGCAGGTCAGGTCTTTCTCATTTATGCCTACATTACACTGCAGTTTAAAAATAAAGGAAGACAGTGTTATTAAAGAGGCTATAAATGACTGTAGTGCTCTCATCTTGAATGCTGCAGCCCCCTGGTCTTAACTTCCAGAGCCAGAGGAAATTGAACAGATGCTTCTGGGTTGTGGCCCTGCACAATTTCAAAGAAGGAGAGTATGCTCTTTCATTGTAGGAAGTAGGTATTGTCCTTGGGGAATGTGATCAGATGAGCCTGCCACTTGCTCTCTTTTGCTTTGTATATTCTTCAGCCTTGCAAGTTCAGATCCACCTTGCAAATGCCCTTTTGGATGTTGGCCTTCCTCTCTTGTGGATACAGAACAGAAAGAATTATTCTTGCTGCATCCCGAAGTCTTGTGATCTGTAAATCTAAGTCTCCACAGCCCTGGGGACATTTCAACAATGTGAATCAAGTTCTGTTCCACTGGCAAGCTAAAGATACAAAAATGGTGATGCTACCTCTTGGTTTAAAGAAAAATCAATACAACTGTATAGAGAATCCAGTTCCTTTAATCAGGGCATATATGGGGGAATCACAGCAAAGGGCTTAGCAGAAGCAATAGGTAGAAGGGATTTTTAATTTTTTTTTTTTTTTTTTTTTTTTCCCAGACCTGGTGAAGAGTAACTCCACCAGACTGGGCTGGGTGAAGGGGAAGAGAAGGAAATGACAGACAGCATGCCATAAAAGGTATATTAGTACACTGTACAGAGCATTTTAGTTCCAGGACTTCAGAAATGATAACAGAGGCTACACCTGTAAGTGCAGAAGAAAAGGATCTTTGGAGAGCATTATAACATTAGGGTGACAGACTTCCTCTGTTGATTTGAACTGAAATGGCTTTGAAATACACTGAATGGGTTTTAAGAACTGAGAAGTATAAGATTATCCATAGAAAATTTGAAGAAAATCACAGACATGTAAGAAACAGTGTCTCTAAGACAAACTGAAAATACTGCCCTCAGATTTTTAGCTGGTCTGTTATTAAATTTCACTGTGAAAACTTGCAGAGTCCAGCTAACTTGTCCTGCATGATGATGATGATGATGATGATGATGATGATGATGATGATGATTTTATTTATTTATTTTTTTTTGTCTGACCACTTCTCATTTTACCTTCCAGGGAGTGACCTGCTCATCTTGACAAAAAGTCTGTTCCCGGAAATATATGCAACATCTCTTTGAAACACGTAAAGAGGGATTTAAGGCTAAATCCATTAGGAAGCAAATCAGGTATGTTAGACTTTAACACAAACTGCCTTTATGGTTCACAAACCACCTAGTCATACTATCAAAAAATTACTATTGGAAACTACATATTTTGGAACTGGAAAGCTCACACATTACATCTCATGTGTCAATCTCACACTACTGGATTTAGTGTTGGAGTGAATTGCTTGCCATCAGCTATGATCTGAAAATATGGGTCTGTTCTTATGCCTGTGGAATTACTGATTTATTTATTTATTTATTTTATTAATTTATTTTTTTCCACAGGATCATATTTATAGTGGTACTATTGCCAGTGGGACTGTGAGTATCTATTCCATGAAAATGTACCTAAAATGTCTCTTTTGGAAGCAAAGTACCACCAGCACTCCACTGTAATGCTATACACAGACCTGTGCAATCAAATCAGCCTCCACAATACTGTCGATCTAGTATCAATGGCTCACTACTGGGTGACTTAAGTTTTCTTCAATCAAAGCCTGCAGCAAGGCTAGGCTTACTGTCTGTCAAGAAAACCATTCTGATCCAATACACCCATTAAGTTTATGTAGAAATGCAGTTTTCTTCTGTAACTGTGGAGTGATTAGACATTATTGCTGGAGATCATCCGAACAAGAATCAGAGTTCATTTGGGTTTGACTATAAGCAGAGCACTCTCTTCCATTCTACAACCAATATGTAATGAATTGCAACACTTCTGGACAAGGAGCTAGCACTCTTCGTATTCACACACATTCTCGAGGATTTGAAGCACTGAATAGATTCATCCCATGGTTTATGCTCCACTCTTGTCTGATTTCCAATTTACCAATTTTTCCTATGATTAGAAATGCCAACAAATATCCTCTTAATTTTGAGTCACCTTCTGAAAAGTAGGAATATTTGATGGTTGCTCTAATGTTGAGCCCATTGATCTATATTATTCATTTTTTTTTTTCCTTGAGCATGGATTACTTAATCTGGCCACAAAAATTGATGTATTTGCCTGCATTCAGTACTTGTCACAGGTTTTGGCCATGTACTGAAATGATTTTATTACAATGGTTGCACAAGAAATTCTCCCCATACAACAAAGCATAATTTTGTATTTAGGATATATGTTACTGCCTCTGATTTGCATTTAGTGTGACTCTAAAAATCCTGTCTGTTGTTTTCCTCTCCTCTTCTCCTACAGTGACATATTTCTGACTGCTCTCAGCCTTCCTCAGGATCTTGGGGGTTGATGGATATCAAAAAAGGAGTCCAGGCTGTACAAAGTTAAAACAAAACAAAACAAAAACAAACACTGCCACTCCAAAAACAAACAAACAAACAAACAAAAACCCTTACCTTCGTTACAGACACAAAAATTTCACAGAGAAGATATCAGCTGAACTGCTGTGCAAACATGGGAAAATAAGATATTACCATATCACATGTATTTGCTGTTAAGGTTCAACAGACTTGAAAAGAACCAAAGTTTGTCTCCTCATTGCTGTCATAAATTTATTAAGCTTTATTCATTTACATGTGTCTTTGTGCCGCTATGAAAAAACAAAACAGCTTTCTGAAAAAATGGAACCATTGTCTCCAGCTTCAGAGACTGTATAAAGGGATGCAGTCTGACTTGTTAATTAAAACTGCAGTTTGCACAAGCCTGTGTCTTTCAAGAAAAGCAGAGAGAAATCATATAAGGTGTTTGTTTGTCACCATCAGGAATGAGAAAATTGTTTTCTTCAGTTCTGTTTAACTCAGCAGAAACAGAAACCCGAACATTTTTCTACAGTTACTGACTTGGTCTGTTACAAAAGCAGACCTTATATCTTTAAAATAAAAAACCTAAACATAATGACTTAAGTAAGTTTTGTAATTATGTAAGTTATAAGAGGAAATATTTTCAAATTTTTCATGTCTATTACAGGTCTTAGTCTTCAATACTTTAAGCAAAGTATGGACTGAAACTTCTTGATTTTACTCCTATAAAGCACTCTGACCACTCTCTGCCTCCTGTAACTTACTACACTTTAAACTTTCTGGATTACACTCTATAATGTCTAGTTGTCAACCTAATAAGACGACTATTTATCCACCAGTGACCACAATCACCTTCAGTAAGTTAGTGAAGCCAGGGTAAACACACATAGTTTAGTTTGAAGCCTCTGTATATCCTCTTTAATATAAGAAAACAATAAAATGTCTTAAACATCACTGCTTTTTATCTATCAGCAAATGGTGTTTGACTGGCAGCAATGTTGCTTCTGAAGTGTGCTTATATCACACCCCTTCAACCTGTCAAGCCCAAATATTGGAAGCAGTGTAGTGAGATGACAAACACAGAAGAGTTATTTCAGTGGGGATCTTGAACCTCTCTTGAATTTGTGCTATATCCAGTTGGGGGGAGAAAGGGGATTTTGTGCTTTACGTTAAACTCAAATAAGCTTTCACAAATGGGAAGATTGCCTGCCATGTTAAAAGGTCAGTCACAAAGAAAGATTCGCTGCTGGGTTTCTAATCTTGATTCTTGTGCTCATTAATAATACACAATACAACATCAAACCTTTCTAAAACAACAAGCCCAGAACTTTGCTTTAATACCTCTGTCAGCAATTCTCCTTTGCACTCCTGAAGATGTGGATTGTGCTTTTGACAGAAAGAATGAGTGCTTTTAAGTCACTCTTCTAAACACTACAATGGGCTTCTGTTTCCAAGTACAGCATGTGAATAATAGATGTGAAGGTCAACAATTTAAATAATAATAAGAATAAGAATTATTAACTAAGAGTCATGTCAGTTGCAGAAAAAGAAGTAACAAGGTAAGCATGTAAACATGTGCTGTGTTGTTATTTTGATTATCACATTCAATATAACCTTCAAGCACATTGAAAGACCTCCAGGATGGCATGGAGCAGAGTGCAGAAAAACTGCAGACAGTATGACAGCTTTGTTCTGAACAGTGACACGAAAACATATTCCTCTACACTGAAATGTATTGTATGTGCCACATCAAAAAACAACAAAAAACCAAACCAAACCAAACCAAAACAAAACAAACAAGGAATAGAGAGACTCATAAATTTTTGTTTTTTCTTTGACACTTGATTTTGAGAGCAGTTTGATTCAAAGTAGAATTAGTAAACCTGTGTGGAGTGACTAAACTCTTCTGAAGGATATAGGCAGTCCAGTAATTTGCTGTTGGCCCAGTCTTTTTGTGGATTGGTCACACACAAAAGTTGTAGTAGACAAGGTAAGTCATCTTAGGTGCCTTGGATAACCTATTCAGGGAAGTTTTAATTTTGAAAATTAAACAAATTTCCTTCTAACTAATCAAATCAACTTCAAATTAAATCTAATCAATGAAACTGTATTAGTGGCATTGGAATATAGGCAAAGCAGTGAACAAGCTATTCTGGCACAATCATTTGGTATAACAAATGTAAACATTTTTCTTTTATCATTTTTGCTTCCCTGTCCCTCTGATTTTTTATTTTTATTTATTTATTTTATTTTCCCAACAAAAATTTAATGAACATAGCTGAAAATTCATTAGGGCTAAATACAATAGAACATTTTCACCATAACTGTACAAATCCTTCCTTAAAAATAAAAAGGGGGGAGGGCGGGGGGGAAACAAACCTGTTTTTATACCTTGTATACCTGTTCATATAAACCTCTCAGTACTTGTGAGGAGTGACAACCATCACAGAAATATGGTTACATTTGAGGCAGAGTACAATGGCTTTTAAGCCTTGAAGAGCAGTGAACAGTAGAAGAAATGTGAAATTTCTAGCAAAGCAGAACTTTGGGGGACAATTTGTTAATTGGGGAAATGTGCCTGGCATAGGACTGATTTGTCAGAGCATGTTCTCAAGCCACAGAAAGAGCCCTCAGTAAGACCTCCTCCCCACTTTGAGCAGTTAACAGAGCCTATCACCATCTATGAGATAAAAAAGAAAGAGCAATACCAAATGAATCATGGGTATGGTTTTTGACATAGCAGTGAAATAGTAAATCTTTCTCAGAAGCCTTTCATATAGTTTCTCTTCCAAAAGAAACATGAATCAGCTTTAAGGAGAGAAGAGGCTACCAGTAGAAGAGTGGTATTGGTGGAATATTTTTTTTTTTTGTCATCATCATAGTGCTGTGTCATTGAGTTGGATATGCTGTTCTTGAATTAAGAAATAAAAAGATATAATCTTTCATGAAAACAGTAAAATGATTAGGTGTAAATTTGGTATCTCCTAATGAAGTATGACAGCTGATGAAGTCTAAGAATCTAGTTACAAAATCACAATCTAAAATGTGTTGAAATACTTAATTCTGATATTGTCTAGACAAGAAAAGTCTACTTTTGTAACTGAGAGTGAAAGATTTTCCACTCTAGCTTCTGTGACTGAGAAAATTTGCTTGAAAAAGTTAAAGGAAAGGTACAGCAGAACAATCTTATTCATTAAAGTTAAATATGAAGGTACTGTTGTATTTTTAAATGCTGAAGGACAGTCATATTATAGCCATGGCACTACTATTAAAAATGTTTTAATTGTATGGTATATTCAGGTCTGCTAATAATTATCTTTTCATCCATTTTTCTTTTCTCTAGAAATGCTCTTTCCATAGGGGGAAAGTGTATGTCTTTATACTATCTGCCCCTTTGCACAGTTCTCATGTATAATGCAATTACTATGATTTTCTGCACCTCAAAAGTGCAGCCATTTCCCATAACTACACAGACAGAAAGAAAATGACCCAAATTCAAATTACTGTACAAGAGAGAGACCTTACTAACATGGCTTTTATTACTTAAGATGACAGTGAATAACTACAGATAGCACCAGTATTTTCAATTCAGGTGGTTATCCACTCAATTATTAACGAGCCCTACCTCATGTTCCCTTGGACACTAATGACTTCTGATCATGTGGCTCAGAAGAGCTGAGCAAAACTGTTATACTGGTCACACCAAGAACTACCTAGCTAGGTAAGAGGAAAACAATATGCTAGGAATATATGTCGTAAGTGAAACCCATATTAGCGTATTTCTATTCAGCATATATTAAGTTCTTAGATCCAAGAAGGCAAAACAAACAAGTCCTGCAGCATTTGAAGCCTTTCCTCTTATGCTCTTCAAAATTAGTACTAAGAAAATCTGGCATTCAGACGCAAATGTTTTGCTTTGCAGAACAATACTGGAAAAAAAAACATTTTTAATAATGTCAGGAAAACTGTCTCAGAGAGAGAGAAAAGAAAAGCAATTCAAACCAGATGTTCTCAATATGTCTACCTGAAACCTTTTATAACAAAGTTCCCTCTCCACATCATCGATCTAAAGCTTTAATTGGCAGACAGTAAAGTCTGATGGGAAAATAATGGTCTTTTAAATACCTGGGAATGAAAAGCAAATTAAGTTAGCACAGTGTAAGAGGCAAGTAATTACATAATGTCAATCCTGTTTTATACAGTTCAGTCTTTAAACAACATGCAAAGGAAAGACATGTCTGGTAGAAAATATGAATCTTCTTACTTCAAGTGACTCATGTGCTCTTTTCCCAATACCCCAATACAAAGTTAGGGATATTAAGTATAACAGCAGGCTCTTTGCTTAAGGGTTTCTCAAATGCTGCTGCTAACACTGCCAGTTTGTGACTCTAAAATTTTCTTTCCCTCCTGGCAAATCCAAACGTCAATCATTAGCTATGAGACAAATCTTTACTGGGCAACTTCCAAAATAGTCCTCTCTGCAGAAAAAATATAAACTTAGTAAAACAAAACAAAACAAAACAAAACAAAAGAATGCATTAAAAGTAGACCTAAAGTTAAAAGATGGATTGAAATCTCAAGCAATTACATACACTCACTGAGATAACAACCAATAATTTACTAAAATAAAATAATATAAAATAACAAAATAAATCACTAATAACAAATGAAAAAAAAAGTGGATTTTAAATGGCTCATGTCACAGCTCTACACAAATTCTAAACTTGTTTCCTGCTTCTCTTGTTCTTGTAGCACCATTTGCTCATATACCCCATATACCATTTCAGCAGGATTTGACATAACAGATTCAACATCAGAGAAGACATCTAGAAAAGGGGGCAAGGACAGGCAGGAAGCCAGAACTCAGTGCTAAACATTGACTAATTTTTCTAAGTAAGACTGTAAGATTCCCAGTAAACCCATTAGTTTAACCTTTAATATTTCGCTTTTACAAATATTTACCTTAAATTTTCTCAGGTAAAATTTTTTCTCTTTGCATTGTAAAAATCATTGTCTGAATTCTACTTAGGAAGGAGAAGACAATCCTAGTCCAAGCAGTATATTCACTTGAGCAAATTTTGATTATGTGTGAAGACAGGATCTCAGGATCCTCTGCATAAGCGATGCACTAAACATACTTTTGATAGTATCACAGACAAAGGGATGATGAAGAAGGCAATACTTGCTTGGAAATGAGAACAGCTATTACGATCATGATTTCCTTTTATTATGTAGGCCTCCACTGTTACTCCTAGCAGGGTGCATGCAATTAAATAACCATGTGGCACTGATATCTCAAAAGATGACAAGCTTTAACAGCTTGATTTCCTCCAAAAAGGTATAGAATGCTTGTTTTTGCCATGTAGGTCTATGGAGAATTTGATCTTTTCTTCTGTGGTGGTACCTACAGCTGGCTAGAGGACAACATTTGGGTTAGAGTACTGCATTTTCCCTTTCTTTCTCCTCTTCTTTACTGATTTCAGAACAAATAAATTAAGCACTGTTGCTTGCTGCTCAGTCTCCTTTCCCAAAAGCCAGCTTACGATGTCCTTCTGCTAGCCTCCCATCACTTTTAACTCTTTGTCATATGTTCAAATCCTACTTTTCACCTCCTTACCTGAAAGTTCTCATGAATTTAAGACAGGCATACATAAAAATACACTTCCTGTGCTTTCTGTCCAACAGAAACTGGCTGCAAGAATTCTTTCTTTCAAATCTTTCTTTCCTGGAGCCAGAACAAAATAAAACAGCACCCTCTCAGTCTGTTTCACCACTGACCTCCTCTGACTAAATATACCATGTGTAATTTTGAAAGTGGATAGGTAAGTATCTACTGCAGTTGTCAACTATTCCTACTGCCTGTTCAACACTATGCTGTTGACTCACATTTGCTCACCTGCCCTACACACTGGTCACTCACTGCAAGTATGCTACTTTACATGTGGATTTTTTCCTGCAAAGCTTTTACATAAATTATATATAGACTTAAGTCTATAGACTTATAGACTCTTTAAAAATTCCCAACAATGGCAACTGTTTTGTTCTTAGCAAGTGACTGCAATGTGAATCTCTTGCAATAGAGAAGTATCTCAAAAAATTCCTCTGCAAACTTTTTCAGGTTATTATTATTATTATTATTATTATTATTATTATTATTATTATTTTGGCATACAAGGTGACTACTAGTCAGGAGAGGCTCTTGATATAAACCACCATAACAGAGTTCTCTTAGTCTCCGAGTATCATTTGCTTTGAATTAAAAACTCTTGATGAAAATCACATATAAACTAAGCAATCACATATAAACTGAGCAATAAAGATGTAAATGTCAAATGTTGTGAAAGACAATTTTAACAAATCACTTGGAAAGAAGCATCTGTTGCGTAGATTTAAATGAAAGTTTAACCAGGGATTTTGAGATAACAATCAAGTTGTGATTGCTAATATTTTTTTTTTTTGACCTTAAGTACATTAAAGGGTATTTTTTTTCAAAGCTAATATGTTATTTAATCTATTTTCTTCATTGAAACTTCGACACAACGTGAATTAATATAATAACCATTTTCTAGAACAGAACTACATTTCTGTGGTATTTAAATAGCAATTACTTATTCAAGAATATCCTGACTCATAAGTAGCTAAAACTGTCATACAATGACTCAAAGTATTTCAACAGTGGGTAGGTCCCCAGAGGTTAAAAACAATCAGAAATATAAACAAATTTGTTGCATATTTGCTACTGGAGATCATCTCTGGTAGCAAATACTTTTCCTCAAATGAAACCACTCAAACACAAAGAACAAAACAAAGAAAAAATCATAAAGTTTAATATAATCAGGGGCCACTGGATGTCTCAGATGAATCTGAGAAAAACAGTTTTAAAAAGTAACTTTATATAACTGTTTTGAATTTACATAAGATTATATAGAATAATTCATTGTATAGTATTATTTTTTTTTCACTTGCCTTTATTTTTGACTTACCTTAACTACCTACAACCATTAAATATCCATGTTAACTGCAATATATATAGCTGATTTAACCACCAAATATAGTATACAAATTGCAGCTGACACTGCTAAAAAAAATAATGTTACAATAGAGTAGCCTGCTCCAGAATCAGAAACAATGGACAGTTAGATAAGGGACATGAAGAAGTTTTAAAAAATAGCAGTAAATTATTACAAAACCCTAAGTCTTGTAAGTAAACATTTTCCTATGTCTCCTCACTCATTTTGAGAATGATTATTTCAAGTGATGGCATTTCACTCTTGAAGTGTATTGTTTTAATATAAGATCCATATATGTTTCTTCTCATTTGGACTATAGGCAAAGGAGCATACACTGACACAGTTATGATTAATTATTATTATCAATAATAATTATTTATAATAATTTATAAAACAATAACAATAACAAACAATAACAATAACAATAATTTGTTATTAATTAATGAATTAATTAAATCTCTTTAATTGAAAGAGTTCTTGGCACCTTCAAATTTACTTTATAGAGCAATCTAAATAAAATATATTTTAACTGTTTTTTTTAGTTAATTTTTTTTCCTGGGGATGCCTAATTTTTCATTACTTTTCATTTCATTAGATCTGTTACAGTTAGTTGTAGTTAGTTACAGTTTTGCTGTGGATGGTAAAATGTTTAAAACCTCCTAATAGTTTTAAGACATCACTTTTAAAAGTGACACAGAGCTTTTGAATGACTGGAGATCCACTTGCCATTTCAGTGGGCACTAGTTACAACATTAGTAGTCACAAACTCTTTTTTGGTTTAGTGGTACAAACAAACTGATACCAAAAAATGATTACTTATTTACAAAATCGTTTCAAAGAATCTGAGTGGATAATCTTAACTCCTTTTGGAAATCAGTGGTGCTTAAAACCAAAATTTCTTCAATTATTTTTGAAAATTGAATCCAGAACTTAAAGACCTGCAACACCTACCTCCTTGTAAACCGTGATTTAAAGACATGTGAATATATTTCTGCTACTGCATCTATATATATATTATGTTTGGAAGAGAATTGAACTTGGTTCTAAAGGTCTAACCAAACACAAAGAGTGTCTGCAGACAGAAAGATGACTTCCATGGTACATAAGAATAATAATAACAATGACAATAATAATAGATGAAAATGAACAAATTCTGACTCTCTTCCATACTCCAGGGGATTCTAGGTGTTTGTTTACTATAAGAAACCTGTTCTGGAGCCAGAAACAATAAATTTTCATTAGGAAAAAGAGCAAGTGTTTATGGATCTGAACATAGAATCAGCAAGAAAATGGAGATGCTGGCACTCTATTTTACCAAAGAGATGGGTTCAAGATTGTGGCACACTTTCAGGATAAGTATTTCTTGTTGCCTAAGGGACTGGTATTTGAATGCACATCTTTTTTTGTAAATTACTTAACATGCTCCAGCAAAGTCTAAAATGAGATTCTCATCTTACTCAGAGCCTAACTGTCTAATATTCTGGAGATGAAGATGTTTTATTCTGTTCCAGGATATGGGAATTTTACTGTATGTCAAGAGTTCCATGTGTAAAAACCACTGAGTGCAGGAGCATAATTATTTAGTTGGAGCAAACAACAATTTACATAAGGAGAATTCACTTCAGAAGATACCAAAAAGTACTCTGCTAGCATGGATTATATTGGTCCCATGTACAGAGAGGTTTAATATGCCTTTCAGTGAAGGTAGAACAGAAATCAAGTTTTGGAGTCACTCTTATCTTCACTCCCAGCTAAGAAATTTTGAATTCAGATTTCCTTGCACTGCGCTTCTTAATTTTCAATGTTTAGCAAAAAGTCTTTTTGGTTTGTTTTGAAACATTGTTAATCTTAGCCATTTCCAGTTAACAGTGAACCTGTTCATGCAGAGATTTAGGAAAATAACTATAAATTTCTAAATTGCCTCTGTCATCATTAAGCAGGGGTTCAAAGAAGCTGAGGTTTTGTGCTCTTCTTGACATGAGAATTCAGAAAAAAATAATATAAAAGTTAAGACAGATACAATACCTGTAGATCAGAAAAATGTCTATTGGTAGAGGGAGGACTAATTTTTATTTTAGGGACAATGTTGACACATGAAGATTTCACCCCAGATGTCTCCCAATAAAATGTCTTATTGAAGCATATTTCTTTCACTTAATCCTTCTGAATTTTTCATTAATCTCCAGATGATGCCCTGAGTTTGGTTGTTTCTTTAACATACACTCCATTAACCAAGGAGTCGTTGAGCTTCTTGGTTTACAGGTAAGCTTATCAGCTGCTATAGCTGTATGTGAGCTGTATCCCTCTTTGGCCAGGTGTCCATGGCTAAATTGGGAAGCTTAGCACAGCTAGTAGCAACAACCCTGAGAAATCCTTCTGTGAGATGTGCAGAACAATCTTATTTGTATCTGCAGATCTGTGGCAGTACAGGTGCTACCAGAAAGCTAACTCCATGTCTTTTGCTGCTATTTCTATTTATTTATTTATTTATTTATTTTGTCACAGACAATGCTTTCAGAAAAACAAGAGAGGTGTGAAATATAAAAGGAAGTGCAAAATATCAGAAATAGTGTAAGGTTCAAAGCCATGTCCCACTTAGCTGAGTGTAACATAGCTTGTTCTTGGGGTACTGAGAATATTTACCCCTGGTACTTTATGTATCTATTGATGGGGCTATATGGAGAAATGCAGAATGAATTGCATCCAAAATTCTGTTTTCACTTTTCAAATTATTTATTTATTTATTTATTTTACATAATGTTTTATCTGACAAATTATTTTATTTTAATACTATTTATTTATTTATTTATTTATTTATCTTAATTACAGGTCCTGAGAATTTAGGCTGTGACCCTAAAATCCAGAAAAGTCTTTCTTATTCTATAACTAACGTAATAAGTGTTATCTGGAAAAATAACTTTTATTTCTTCACTGTCTCTAGGTTTGTCTTCACTGACACAAAAAGTGAAAATTCTGACTCTGAGTTGCTATATTTATTGGAGATTAAACAATCAGCCTGATGATGCATAAAACCAAATAGAGCATAGTTCACTGTTTCTCATCTGTTTTGGCTCTTATAAGTGTAGCAACAGTATAAAAAATTAAATCCAATGAAGTAAAATATTTCTTTTTGACTAAAGTGACTATAAAATTCAAATGCACCATAGAGTCAGAAAGTTTCATTAGAAAGATTCCAGTGTAATGCAAACAAACAAAAGAATGAAGAATTTATTAAAAACTGAGAAATGAAAATTCAGAATACATGTATCTTTCAGTTCTTTAACATGTTTAACCAAGCTACACACAGATCTATATAAACCATTCTGAAGTAACAAAAAGCAACTTTTTTTTTTTTTCCCCTTAAACTATACGCCTCCTTAATACTGGTACTATAAAACATTGGTCAAATATTTGGGTCGCAAGTGACTAATGGCTGTCACTCATTGTTTACTTTGTATTTTGTCGTCTTTGTTGTTGCCCCTTTCCTTTAAGGAGGATTTAAGATCTGTTTAAGATCCAGAATTGCACATTAGATTTCAGGTCCAGGTTTCATTTGAGCAGTACAACCCTGTTACAGTTTACACAGTATCACTTTGGGCAATACAGTTGAAAGCTGATATTAGCTGATCAGGTATAAATGATTTGCAAGGCTGGATAGTCCTCATGACAGGGTAGATTTCCACTACTGTTTCTTCTCCTGTTTCTAGTGTTTCAGTTCCTAAAGCTATTCTAGAGTGCCCTTATATGTGGGGATGTAACAACAGATCTATTTTAAATTTTTGCCTATTAGCATACAGCTAATACGTTAATGTATATGAATTCAAAGTATTTACAGCACCTCTTCTATCTACCTAATAATTTCTCACAAACACATTTCTGTGCTTGTGTCCTTCAAACATATAACATTTGCTACTTGTTCAAATGCATTTGTAATAAGAAGCTCTCAGTCTACATAGGACAGTGTATATTTTGCGGCCAACCTGGACATGCAAAAAAAAAATTAGTGCTCCAAGTCAAAATGCTGCTTTCTTGCAAAGTATTCTGGACATGTAAATGAATGAAAGACTTACATTCATGTCTATTTTCATCACTGAAAGATATAGTCCAGCTAATATTTAAGAGCTAATACAACCAATGTGCAATGTGGGTAAGTTATGCAAATTGTACACATTATGCCTTGCTAAGATGGCACACAAGAAATTTCTTTTTCTGATGTACCTTAAATCTGCATCAAGGAGTACACCTCATGTTGCTTCAAAAATCCTATGTGTAAAATTCTCAATTGAATAAAAAACAAGTTTAATACACAGTAATTTGTGATTACAGAATGCATGAAAGGAACACAAATATTGGAGGTGAAGCATATATCACATGTAACTTGGGAACACGTTTACATTATTTGAAGCCTGTGAAATCACAGAATCACAGAATCATCTAGGTTGGAAGAGACCTCCAAGATCACCAAGTGCAACCTCTGACCTAACACTAACAAGTTGTCCACTAAACCATATCACTAAGCTCTACATCTAATCATCTTTTAAGGACATCCAGGGATGTCTCAACTACTTCCCTGGGCAGCCCATTCCAATGCCTAACAACTCTTCCGGTAAAGAAGTTCTTCCTAATATCCAACTTAAACCTCCCCTGGCACAACTTTAGCCTATTTCTCCCCGTCCTGTCTGTAGGCATGTGGGAGAATAGACCAACCACCACCTCACTACAGCCTCCTTTAAGGTACCTGTACCTGTACAGAGTGATAAGGTTGCCCCTGAGCCTTTTCTTTTCCAGGTTGAACAATCCCAGCTCCCTCAGCCTCTCCTTGTAAACCTTGTTCTCCAGACCCCTCACCAGCTTTGTTGCCCTTCTCTGGACTCTCTCAAGCACCTTGATGTCCTTCTTGCAGCGAGGGGCCCAAAACTGAACACAATACTTGAGGTGCGGTCTCAATAGGGCCAAGTACAGGGGGACAATCACTTCCCTAGTCCTGCTGACCACACTGTTTCTTATGCAAGCCAGGATGCTGTTGGCCTTCTTGGCCACCTGAGCACACTGCTGGCTCATATTCAGCTGACAATCAACCAATAGTGGGTTGACTATTGGAAGGTCCTTCTCTGCCAAGCAGCTTTCCAACTACTCCTCTCCCAGCCTGTCGTGCTGCTTCGCGTTGCTGTGCCCCGGGTGCAGGACCCGGCACTTGGCCTTGTTGAACTTCATACAATTGGCCTCAGCCCATCCATCCAGCCTATCCAGATCCTCCTGCAAATCCTTCTTACCCTTGAGCAGATTGCCACATGCACCTAACTTGATGTCATCTGCAAACTTACTGAGGGTGCACTCAATGCCCTTGTCCAAATCATCGATGAAGATATTAAGGAGAACTGGCCTCAGTACTGAGCCCTGGGGGACTCCATTAGTGACTGGCCTCCAACTGGATTTAACTCCATTCACCATGACTCATTGGGCCTGTCTACCCAGCCAGTTTCTAACCCAATGAAGCATATGCCAGTCCAAGCCAAGAGCAGCCAGTCTCTCAAGGAGAATGTTGTGGGAAACAGTGTCAAAAGCCTTGCTGAAGTCAAGGTAGACCACATCCATAGCCTTTCCCTCATCCACCAAGCATGTCATTTTGTCATAGAAGGAGATCAGGTTCGTCAAGCAGGACTTGCCTTTCAGAAACCCATGCTGTCTGGGCCTGATTGCATGGCTACCCTGCAAGTGCCGCGTGATGACACTCAAGGTAATCTGCTCCATGAGCTTACCTGGCACTGAAGTCAAACTAACAGGCCTATAGCTTCCTGGGTCAACCTTCCAGCCCGTCTTGTAAATGGGAGTCACATTTGCTAGTGACCAGTCGACTGGTACTGCCTTCGATAGCCAGGACTGCTGATAAATGATGGATAGTGGCTTGGCCAGCTCCTCTGCCAGTTCTCTCAGTACCCTCGGGTGGATCCCATCTGGCCTCATTGACTTGTGTACATCTAAGTGATGTAGCAGGTAGCCAAACATTTCCTTGTGGATTGTGAGGGCCATATCCTGCTCCTCATCTTCTTCCACCAGCTCAGGCTACTGGGTATGCAGATAACAACTGGTCTTGCCGCTAAAGACTGAGGCAAAGAAGGCATTAAGCACCTCAGACTGTTCCTCATCTCTTGTCACTGTTTCCCCCCACATCCAGTAAAGGATGGAGATTCTCCTTAGTCCTCTTTTTTTGAGTTCTTTTCAGCATCGAGGCCACTCGAAGCAGCCGAGGGAGCCGTCAGGACCCATCAACCCTCATGAGGGAAGCTGACAAGGCGTAGGTGGAGCCAGCAGAAAGTAATGTATTTCTACTTAACTATCCACTTTGTTGACTGAAGATTTATCAGCGCTGTATGATGGAACAAATTGAAATGACATGTTGTCAACTTAAGGACTATTTGTTTGAGCCAAGAACTGACAAAAGTTCAAATGTTCATTGCTGTATTCTTACATATCGCTCTACAAGAATAAAATAGTAAGTATGGTCTTTATGATGATTTTGAAATTTTTAATTAGTGTGTTTGGACAATCACTTGCCACTGGTATTTCTAAGGGATGAAGCAGATTTAACACCTATCGTGGTACTAGATGATAAACCTAAGCATCACATGCAAGGAAATATCTGTTTCAACAAAAAAAAACCTTACATCATGGCATAAGATTTGCAGTGAGTAGTGGCCATGAAAAAACAGAAGGAACAGCACTTTGTAAATGTTCATCCATTTGAGTTTTTCTTATTCAGAACACCAGAACAAACAGAAATACTGTTTGTTCCAGAAATACTGGTAACTGGAAACAAAAGTCACATGGAGGTGGAGTGGTCTGCTCGGTACCAGAATGCTTAGATGAAGTGTAAATGAATATATACATGTATTATATATATATATTATATATATATATAATATATATATATATATTATATATATATATATAATATATATATATATAATATATATATATATAATATATATATATATAATATATAATATATATATATAAAATATATATTATATATATATATATATATATATTAAATATATATATATTTTTGTTTTTGTTTTTTTCCACAAGGAATGTATACCTAATATTTACAAGTAGCTATCCAGCACTGGACCATTAGGGAACGAATCCACAAAAAGTATGGAAAATGTACCTTATGGGAACAAATCTATCTGAGACAGGATTGTGTAACTGGTGTTTATACTACCCTAACCTGGCAAGAGAGAGTTTTAGAATTATGTATATATTTATATGTATGTATATATAGAATTATATATATAGCTACCAATAAAAGAGAGTAGACATGAAACCATTCTAGTTGCAGTTTGATGCAATTTAACCAATTTCATGAAAACATTGGCTTATATAGAATCATAGAATCATTAAGACTGGAAATGACCTCCAAGATCATCTGGTTCAACTGTCCCCCTCCATCAATATTACCCATTAAACCATGTTCCTGCCTGGCTTATTAAGATGTTTTAAATATCTGCCCTTAAAGAAAACATTTAGAAACAAATTATTTTCCCAAAGAGTTAGCGATTAAAGCTAAAACTTGAATTAAGCAAGGGAATATGTATGGAGTAATGAGCCACTCAGCTTGAGTAAAGATATCACAAGAGAACCTGACCATTAGTAAATGAACACAGCTATACTGTCTTTTGTCATCCATGTATGCAACACTATTCTGTTTGTGCCTTTGCTTTTTATTTTAAAAATGGCAAAAATGATAATGGCAGTACTCATGAAAACAAACAATCACCTAGAACACATTTATATGAAATAGAATCCGGACACATTCTAGACTGTTCCCCAGCAGAACCTTGCTCAAAGTGAAATAGAGTGATTGATCTGAAACAGCAAATAAGAGAAAATGGTGATTAAAAGCACCACTGAATAAAATAAGTTTATGATACACAGAGGTGTTGGCTGGTTTGTGTTAACAACAAACCTGACACAGGCCACAGCTTGTTGATATGGTGTTAGAAAGACACAAGTGAGATACTTTAGGTTTTTATTTTTCTTCCAGCCAAGGAGGAAAAAAATATATATATATATAGATATATATGTATATATATATACATATATATCTATATCTATACATATACATATAGATATATATATATAAATTTATTTATTTATTTTCTCCAGCTAATGGCAAGTAGAGACTCTCTAGTGGTATTTAGACACAATATTTAGAAATTTTGAAATAACCAGAAAATTTGTAGCAGCCAGACAGCAGAAGACACACATAATAATATCTATATATATGTGTGTTTTTTTGTTATGTGTTTAACAAAAAACTCCTAAAATGTTACATTGAAAGCAGGCAATTCTCAGTGGTAAACTTTCCATTTTAAATTCTTTGCAATTATATTCAAATAATTAAATCATCATTTAGTTTCACATTATTTTTGTATCAAATTTTTTGATTAAATTCCATATTAAATATGTATTCCATAGTGAAATATCCTTGTGAAAAGGAGCTCAAAAGTAATAGTGCAGATGACTGTTGTGAATAATGAGACTGTTACAGAAATTGCAAGTTCCTATTAAAATGCAATAAAAATTCACCTATTGATACATTAAATAATATTTATTAATATTATCTTAACAATAAAAATGTGTCACAAACACTTTCTCAAGGAGCTAGACAAAACATTTCTGTATTAAGAAGATAAAAACGTGTATTTCAATATAAATATTGAAACATTATATTGAAACATATATTTCAATATAACGGTAATAACTAGCTTTGAAAGACAAAAACATAGCTTAGACAATGTTAAGTATGGAGGAGAATATATATTTATATATTTATAAATGAGAAAAGCAGTTAAACGTACAGTTATGTGCACTACTCCTCCGAGAGGCTTATAAGAATAGCTTCAGTTTTAAACGTCAAAGCTGCATTTTGGAGGTATTTTATAGTTTAACAATATTAAAAATGCAAAGATATTTTTAAAAGTATATAGCAAATAAAAATCTTGTCCACTGACATCAGCATGGCTTGGGAGCATGTTCAGTTTCCATGATGTTTCTTTACCCCACTGCAAAACCAAAGTGGTGATGGAAGTCAAATACAAGTCAGAAGCTTGGTTGACAGCCTTACACATTTTAAAATTTCCTTTGAATTCCCAGAATTTCAGGGAGAGAAATACAGCAAATGTGAACAAAATGATAACTACAGTGAGTATATTCCTGACTAGTCATGTACTCTGTCACATTAAGATAATGTTACAGGACTGTGTTATTCAAGTGGTCTCTGTTAATTAATGTTCAGACTTTGACAATGTGTGCTCTAACCCATTACCCCAGTCACATTCAAGGTGCTCTTTACGAGGTGCTGTCTTTTCTGACAGCAGGTAGCTTCCTTTTCCCACAATGTTTTAACAACTATAAGCACTAGGCAAGAATAAATGCAAAGCCTGTTCAAATCAAGGAGTTCTTTAATAGAGTCCATTTCCAGAGGCACATACCTCATATAATCTGATCTAGCAATCCAGGAATTTAGAGGACAGATCTGGATAATTTTTTGGTTCCTTGTTTTCACTTTCTAACTTTCAAAATGATATAAGGTATGGAAAAGAAGTTCCTGAGAGAAGGGTGAGACCTCAGGTCCTCAGGCCTCAGGTCCTTCAGTATAATGCCTGTCCTGAGCACTTACCTGAGTTCTCAGGTAAGTTCTCAAAGCTGACCTCTAGCATTCCCAAAATGCATATATACAAGCAGAGAGCCAAAGCTCAGTGAAACAGCTCGTGTCACTGTTAGACAATGAAATAACCAGGGGGTCAAATTAAATTCATTTAAAGCATCCTGTTATTTATCTGAGAGCCAGTAATAGCATGCTGCAAAAGAAAGAGCTGCAGTTTACAAACAGTTCATTGAAAAGAATGTTATATGAAAAGAAAAAGATGAAAAAAGATATATCTTTATGTATATAATTATATTAATACACACATATCCACAGATTTAAATATACATATACTTCACATAGGGTCTTCAGCCATTTGACTTGGTGATACCAAGGCAGCTTCCTGATGGTAATAACGCTAACCAAATTCCTTCCTGCACACATTCCTAAGGTTGGGAAGGGTGGGGAACAGAGACATCTTCAGGCTCTCCTTTAGGAGAAGAGGATAAAAAAAAAATATTTTTTTTGGTTTTCTGGCTGCAACAGAACATCACAAAAATAGTTTCAGGTCCATCCTGGTTTTAAAAATCTCAAATATCCTCCTTTTTCCCTGACAAAAAAAAAAAAAAAAAAAAAAAAAAAAAGTTTTATAACATCAAAACGCACTTCATTGCACTTCTTTTATTTTTGGAGTTATTTAAAAAACTCTGAAACAGAAATACTGTTTCCAGATGTAGTATCATTTCTTCATGTAAAAAGTAAGCCTTAATTTTCTACATTTGTCAGTATATATATAATATTAATTTTATTTCAGCCAATTTTTCTCTTCACTTACAAGTAATATTTTTTTCTTTGCTCTGCATGGCAGATCAGCCTACAGTATTTTCCTGATATGAACTCAGCTCTCAGCTATGTTATTCATTCATGGATAAATGTTATTCTCATGTGTTTTAAGCAACATTTTCTCCTTTATATTTTCTTCCTGTGAAAATACTCACTACTGCTTCACAGGATGTAAATATTTTCTTTATAACTACAGTGTGAATATGAAGCTGTTTTTAATCTTTGTGATAGTGAATTTCTGCTTAGCAACCACAAAGATTTTTTTTTTCCTCAGTACAGTGAATGATTACTGTCTTCACATGGGGTAGCAAGGGAGCACCAGTTCTGATGGTGTAAATATAAATGTCGATAAATTGTCCATATCTTATGTAATTGTTTTAAGTGGGTCCACTTAAAAGCACTGAAATTTGGTGAAATAATAGAATAACCTTTTTAACGGATTTTCTCTGACTGGTTCAGAACTCACAACAGAAGTCACATGAATCAATCTCAGGCCAAAATATGGCCATCATTATTGCATATTGTTCACCTATTTCAAAGCAGTTGCATGGAAGGTGCAGAATTTATAGTTCTGTGCAATGTTAATAGTGAGGTTACAGCTGTCTTATCCTCCCCTCATTCCAAAAATGTGTGCCAAGTATTGTAATAAAAAGTAATCTATAGATACGCTACTCTTCAGCATTCTTTCCGTTGCTACAGGGTAACTCCTGCCATTCTTAATCTTCTGTACACAACAAATCTTAATGGTGTTGGCTACTCTTGCCAGTATTAATATACAAAACTTCAGCTTGCCTCTGCAAAAGCTCCCTAAAAATAACATTGTGAAGTTCCACCTGATAGTCTCAGAGTCACCATTCAAAATGTACTTGGTGAAACGAGAGAGTTAATTTGCCACTGTCAGATCTGCAAATTAAAAAATCCAAGTAGTGATATTTTTATCAGTGATATAGACAGTGTGAACAAGTGCACCTCCAGCAGTTTTGCAGATGACACCAAGCTGAGTGGTGCAGTTGATACAATAGAAGGAAAAGATGCCATCCAAAGGGACCTGGACAGGCTGGAGAAGTGAGACCACGTGAACCTATGAGGATCAACAACTTCAAGTCCAGGGTGCTGCACCCAGACTAGGGCAATCCCAGACAAGAGTACAGACTGGGAGAAGAACTCATTAAGAGCAGCTCTGCAGAGAAGGTGGATGAAAAGCTTGACATGAGCCAGCAGTGTGCACTTGCAGGCCAACTGCATTCTGGGCTGGATCAAGAGAGGAGTGACCAGCAGGTAGAGAGAGGTTATTGTGCCCTTCTACTCTGCCCTTGTGAGGCACCACTGGCGCACAGAATCCAGGTCTGGGGCCCCCAGAACAAGAAGGATGTGAAGCTCTTAGAATGGGTCCAGAGGAGGGCCACAAAGATGATCTAGGGGCTGAAGCACCTCTCCTGTGAAGAAAGGTTGGGCTGGGAAGAACTGGGAAGAGCTGGGGCTGTTCAGCCTAGACAAGAGAAAACTCCAGGGTGAGCTCATTGTGGTTTTTCAATACCTAAAGAACTCATAAAAAGATGGTGAGCAACTCTTATCAATCAGATAAGTATAGGACAAGGAGAAATGGTTTTATAGTAAATGAGAGGAGATCTAGATTAGAGGTTAGGAGGAAATTCTTCACTCAGATGGTGGCAAGGCATGGGAAGGAGTTGCCCAGAGAAGCAATTAGGTTCTTTTTGGTTCTTTTACCTGAAATAGTGCTTTTAAAGCAGGATCTTTTAAAGCACTGGTGATGTCCTTTGTTGTCCCTTCCCTATCCCTCTCTCTCCAACATGAAATTCCTGATACTTATGTATTCAACACATGGAGATCACTTGTCCTTTAGTTTCCTGAATCAGCCATATACTATGAGGATTTAGTTTATCCTGATAGCAATAGCAGGCTTGACCTGAAGTAAATCAAAAATATAACTATCAGT
Organism: Anas acuta; assembly: GCF_963932015.1. Classification (NCBI taxonomy): domain Eukaryota; kingdom Metazoa; phylum Chordata; class Aves; order Anseriformes; family Anatidae; genus Anas; species Anas acuta. The sequence goes on from NC_089017.1 coordinate 32,864,392, forward strand.
TATATAACAGGACACACTGCTTTCACTCAGACAGAGGAAAAGTGGCTAGAGCTTGGGAAACAATTCTGCTCAAGCTGTGTCTGGGCAGCTATCAAAATGAAACCAATTAAGAATATTTTTTTTCTTCAGTTGAAAAACATTGCTATGATGTCACTGAACGTTAGCAAACTGCTTTGCATTTGAAAAAACAAACTATGGACATCTTGTGAAATTTAGTAACAACATTAGCAACCAGAATAAACTTTTCTACATGTCCTCAACCCTAGCTAGAAGATTTTTTTTTTTTCTCCAGTACGTCCAAAGCTTAGGATCAGAAAAGACCTCATTGAAGTTTTTTTGTTTGTTTGTTTGTTTGTTTTTGTAACCAAATAGATGTACTGTAAAGTTGTAGAATTTTGACATATAGAACAAAAGGCACAAGCCATGATAGCTGCTCATTTTCGTATTTGTCACACACATCAGATGTGTGTTTTATTTCTACTTTATTCATGGTCTCTCATTTATAAAGAGTGTGTTTTTAAATATGAAGGTATAAATAAACACTCTGTAAACCTGTAAACCACTGTGACTACATATTCAAATCTGGCAATCATCTATGTAAAAACAGTTATTTCTAATCACAATTTAGATTTATGCCACCAAGTTTTCAGAATAAATGTGCAGTTAGCAATTAGGCAACAGGTCTGATTCTTTCTTATAAATTAGGCAGATTCCTATAGGTTTACAAATTCTGATTTGAGATCAATATGAGAAGTCTTCATTGAAATCTCATAGAAAGGAGACTTGTTTCAATTAGATCAAATAAAAGGGTAGTGGGATACAAAAGGATGTATATCCACCTGACACCACCTTGTCTTTGACCACTTTTACTACTCTTTGTAAAGGATGATTTCATTGTCAAAATAAAACATCACATGTTTATTTCAGAAATGTTATAAGATGCTATCAGGTGATTAAAAAAAAATAAAAATCCCCAGACAATGAATCTGCTTTGTTCTGAACTGACCCAGTAGCCCATCTTAGTTAATTAACACCTTAATACACTAAATTCAATGAAGGCTAACTTAAATATAAAGAACTAAACAAACAAACAAAGAAATAAATCCAAACAAGGAAAAAATTAAGAAAACAGGAAGAAGGGATAGTAATGATCTGGAATATTTCAAGTTCTTGTTGATACTGGAACATGTGGAAAAAAAAAAAAGATACAAACCTGGATCTGAATCAGTCCAACATTACATTACAGCACTACTTAGTTATTTCTTACAATGGAAAGATACAAAAACCTGCATCTCAGAAAGATCAGGAAATCATACAGCTTGCTTTTCAACATATGTGACCGCATTTTTATTATCTCAATAAAATGATCTAAGGACAATTCAGTGACCAACACAGATAAATTTAAGAACAGTTCAAAACATCCAGGGCTTACTGCCATTCTGGAAAATAAATACACATAGACTTACTGTCTAATTTGTAAGATAGAGTGAACCTTGAGTATTCATATTATTTGTACTATTAATATTTTATCAGTAATAAATTTTAATAACTCTTGCAGAAACAGCATCACTGAACACTTACCAGAGGGTGGGCTCAGTCATGCCTACACTAGTAGACAAATGGGGTCAAGCTGCCATTCCAGATTTAATCACATTCTGCTTCTTCAAATCTTAGATTCAGTCTCCAAGAAGCTGCTTAACTTGCTTTCTTTCCAACCAGAGGAAGAACAGTCTTTGAAAAGTTTGGTAAAAACGAATTAGAGAGGTATGTTTGCCTAAACTCTCTGGTTTCATCCCTAGCAGTGCCTGCAAAATATTTGGGGTTACTTTGCAATTGCTTTTTTTTTTTTTTTCCCCCCTGAAACTTTTCAGTAATCTGATGTATTACACTTTGAAGATCCAGCAGAGGCACTGAAACTGCTGTGTTCTTCCCAATATCAGATAAAGAAGTGGATATATAAAAATGTAGAAGAGAAAGCATCTATAATCTGTAATTCTAAGAATGGGTTTGGATACAAGATAATAGCCATTCTTAAAGTACAAGGCAGAGCCTGATAAACAAGGAACAGTCTAATATGACCTACTGCACAGGCCCTGCATAATCATGCATGAACAAGCCCAGGAGTTCTCTTGTACCTGTGGTCAAATCCTACTTTGCCTACCGAATTTTTCTACATCTCAGTATATTGCTTCAGCTTCAAATGCTTTGAGAGGGTCTCCCGTACTAGCTTCCCTCCAATGCCCCACTGGCCTTGTGGCTTGTAGCCTCAGTGTCAATCAGAAGCATCCCTTTGCTTTGTTGAAATTGCATGCAACCATAAAAAGTAAAATTAGTGTAGCTGTCATCACCAAAGATAAGATAAATCTTTTGACCAATAAATTTAAAATGCCACCACAGCTTCTTGTTCACTGTTTTCCTACATCAAAGGTTTTATTATTTTATTGATCTTGCAGAAACACAAGTGGAAAAGCAGAGTATTTTTTTTTTTTCAGTACAGTGGAGTAGGTCGCATAACTAACACGAACAGATTAAGTTCCTAAAATATTTAACAGTGAAGTCAGCAATTTAAAATTCCATTTTGGACTCTGAACTAAGGCTGAATCAATGACTTCCCTCAGAGACTGGTCATAATAAAGAAACATTTCAAAAACATTTTCAGTTTAACAGGATATTAAACTCTCTCAGATAGTTTCTCACTTCTACCTCATAATGAGGAAACCTACTACCTTGATTTTTTTTTCACACTAGCCATCAACTTACTACCACCATTTTAGGTAGAGAGAAGAAAAGCGGAGAAGGAAGAATGATTACCTGGCTTGTGTCTAAGATAGCACATACCCATTTTAATTTTGGATAAGAAAAGAAGAATTGCTGTATTAAGGATACTCACACTGCTATCTACCTAAAATCAGGTTAATTACAGGTCAATACAAGAGGATTTTACCCTGAGAAAAATCTTCAGTAATTCTCTTACCTCTGTCAGAGGCTCCAATATGCTTACCCAGCTAGGAGCTTCTACCTCCTAACCATGGGTCTGCTTCCCATTGCAACAATGGAACAACCTGTTTTTACTTCTGTCATATTGCAACAGCTTTATACTTATCTAAAGTCTTTCTACTGAAAATAAAATGCTCTACAGGCTTGTTAACTTCACATACACCCACTGCAGTCCTAGGCAGATGACTAAAACAAGATAATCATTTATGATTTAATAAAAACTATTTCTGGACCTTTTATCTTCATGGGGCAGTGATGTAGATAAAGCTTGAAACTGGGAACCAAAGCAAAGGTTCAGTTCCTGGCTATGACACTGGACTTACTCTCATTTTATGTGTTAACTATCAAGTAGATGTGGCTGAATTGTCAAATAGATGTGGTTCAGGACAACTGTGAGACTTGTGTTTGGACCTTTATACATGGAAGAAAAGTTCTGCTGTACACAAAACATTAGTAGACCATAACTTCCATGTAACACAGAAGTTTCCACTGTCTAAAGGAAAATCATAAATTAATCACTGTAATTTATATTTATATACATATACATATATATATATATATATATAAGTGCATTTAGGCTCCAATGCAACAAGCTCTAGAATAATTGGATGTTATGATTTAATTGGTTTTGCTATACCAATTTGATGTACTCTTTCCAAATACCTCTCTCAATAGAAAATATTTAAAATAAACTCTCTTTGAAATATTATCATAACAGGAAAGAAAATAATCACTTCTCCTCCAAAACTATTTGTTTTGCCATCAAGTAGAGGGGATAGAAAACTTCCTGAATAAGTAAAGGTTAAAGCTTATGTAAAATTTTCATGTTTGAAATAAAACAATAAATAACAATTACACCCCCCTCCAGCTCTTACACTGCACTTTTAAAGGCAGAGTTTGATCTGTTGTGGTCATGTAAATTCAGTTCAACTCCTTTGTTTTTGGTTGAATTACTTCAGGCTCACCAGCATAACCAAGATCAGAGGCAGATTAAATAATTTGCCCAAAGGCAATCACCAGTTTAATAGCAGAGTTGAAATAAAAGCTTTGGAGCCCCAGACTCCTCTTACATTGGTCTTCAGCAATGGAAAATATATATCATTTGATTCATTGGTATAACAGTACTGTACATTCCAAGTCTTTCTGATTGAATATTTAGAACACAGAGTCCTCTAATGGTTTGACAGTATTGTCATTCATGCTACATAACGTATAATGCACATAAAATCAAAGTTAACAGAACCTTGTTAAAACAATAGATTCAAGCTCTCTAATGTTAAGGAATACTGAAATTAATTCTTCCCTATGGTGCATATGCTTTATGATACAGTTATTAATTATAAGATCCAGTATTGTTTTCTCCAATGAACTCTATCTCACTGAGAAGATATTAATTGATATGATATCCATTGAAAAAGCAGCCAGTAGATAGGTTGTTTTCTCCTGTTTGTTCAATATTTGGCCTGGGGTCTTATTTACTGTACACATTACACAACGCTGCTCTAAAAACATAATTCTTAATTTTCTCATAAGGATTTTTTTTTATTTTATGATATTCAGTAGTATCTAAATGCTTCATAAATATTAGTATATTTATTTTACATCATCTTACTGAGGTATGCAGATGACAAATCTAAAGTTCAGCAGTCAAGGAAAAGGGCGACTAAACTGAAAGAAACAGATGTGTTCAGAAACATTCTTAATTATTTTTTTTTATCTTCTAAAATGTTGATTTTTTCAGCTCTTTATAAAAACAGTTTTGATGAAATATTTCCTATGAGGGTTTTCTTACCTTTTAAGATATTTTCCGTTTCCTGACCACTAAAAGCTATAGAAACGTTATCTGTCAGATAAGAAAAACAGCTATCAATAAAAAAGTAGAGTGTTTCAGGTCCCTCACGAACATCTGGCAGGTAGGACAGCAACACAGGCTGGTGAATGAAAGTCCCTGGCAACCAGCCACCAAGCAATCCCTCCCTTACCACTCACCTTCACACAAAAATTTCACTGCACGTTTGCACATAGCCATGCATAGCAGTGAGAAATCCTGAACAATTCATTTCAACACAAAACAAGGAAGTTTCAGAAATCTCTAGTTGAGCGCCCAGCTTCTCAAAGGACAACATCTTCTCTGAGGGGCACAATTTAAAGCAAATCATTTTAGGAAGGGCTGTAGGAGACAGGCTTCCCAGATCTCAGCTCCAATCACAGTCCCATATGATTCCAGTGGAAAATCCTGCTTACTCCAAAACTCCTGTTTACTCCATGCTTCTCAGAGGTCCAGTAAAAACAGAAGTTATTTGAAATGTAGCTCAAAAGCTCTGGACCATCTATAGAGAGCATGTGCAAAACATATTTTCCTTGAGGTGAATCTCCATGGTAATGAGAGGATATGTAGGTCTGAGAATCAGGTTGTTCCTATTACACTGTAAGGGTTTGCACCACAATAAGGTGCTAAATGATTTACATTTCCTCACCCTTGTCTCTAGAGTTGTGTCATATTCTGATTATTTGGATGACTCAGTGTACATCACGGTCCCCACAGAGCAAAGCTAGGAAACAGTGAAATGCTGCATGGGGGCATGAATGTTTTGAATGGCTTTGACTCAGAAAAAATAAAAAAAGTCAGTGGAGATGAAATAATAATTTAATGGATCAAAACCAATGACCACACTTTAATAAGGTCTGACCTTTTATGTACTAACTCCTTCAGTCTCAGCTTGTTCACAAATTTTGAGAAAGCAGCACTGTTCTGATTCTCCTGCAGTTGCCATAAAAGTACTGTGTATACAATGTCTTATGAATCTATTTTTTTTTTTTAACATAACAATATTATGAGTGTGTGCTTAGAGGTGATCCAGAGCTAATTTGAAGAACTTGATAACACAGTAATATTCAGATTGGTTTTAGTGATATCTTCACGTTGGACAACATGAAGTACTATGTTCAAGCCTTTGTTCTGGAAGTAGATGAAATGTTAAAATTTTCCAGGAACAGCTATCCAGAGGCAGATAAATGTTTTTTTGGGGAAAAAAATTCTGTCCAAATTTTTAAAATTTTAAAAGTTATCATCAGTTGAAATTAGTGTCATATGATATCAGTACATAACACTGATTTTGTATGTACACATTAATGTCAAAAGTTTGTGTGTAAGCCAAAGAGAGATTTCACATCAAGTAGGAATTCAAATATTTCAAAATGTTAAATTAAAGTATCACAGTAAGTTAATATTGATACATTTATAGACATTCATAAAGGAGACATTCATAAAGGAGACAATTCACTTTGAAAGACACACATATACTTTGTTCAAGAATTCAATGTTGGGCTTGTCGCTAGTCTTAAAGTAGAAAGTATTATTGTTATTGCTATCCCATATTTTAAAATGGGAGCCATGTCATCCATGCATTATGAAATAGATCTTTACACACACTTTACTCAGCAGATACCTCATGCACACAGACAGGTCTGCTAAGTGGAAAACAGATGAGAGCAGGCAGGGGTCTGGCAACCCCTGCAGCACACAGTGCACATCTTCCACCTACCTCTGGCAAACATAGCCTCAGGAAAGCCACCATGTTCACTGAGCCAGAGTGAGATGGGTGCTGCTGCTTTGGACAAGTGCCTACTTCTTGTGAAGGCAGTAGCAGGTCTGCTTCCTCACAGGACACATTTTCCATTGCAGGTGCCGCTGATGCTGCTCTGTTCAGCCATGTTGTCACCTGCTAGTACAGTTTCCACTGCTCTCTGTGCTCCACACTGCTCTTATAAATCTCTTCAAGAGCACTTGAGGACAAAAAAGCTGCTTGTGTTTGCTCTCTTGCCACCCCCCTCTCCAGTAACACACAACACATTTGTTCAGGGATTCATTAACAAAGCATTCTTTAACATTAATCTAGGGAGAAAATCCTGCAGTAGTTCCTTAAGCTATTGCTCTGTTAACACGGAGAGTAACCAGTCTGCAGGCTGGAGATTGTAAAACACTTTGTCCTTTCTACTTTGCAAAGCAGTATAACTCATTAGCAAGCCCTTGCTAATTGAATTTGATTTAGTGTCAACACTGTCACAGTCACACAGAAGCATACCAATAAAATTTCAATCCTGCTTGCTGTGATCATTAAGTCCAGTTGTCTAACAACAGGAGCTCTGCCTTTGTGGTGAAGGTTGTCAGATCAGACTCACAGAAGCTCTGCATTTCAGTTACTACATGAAATAAATAAAAGTGCCAAAGTTGGCATCTAAAATATAAGATTAATGGAGAAATTTATTAGTTCAAATGACATGCGTAAATGCTTTTTTTTTTTTTTTTTTTTTTTTTTTTGTGTGTGTGTGTTTCTGATCTCAGTAATCCTCTTCAAAACGCAAAACCCTATAGACCAATAGAGATTTAAAAGAACAAGTATGCTAAGAAAATGACTACCTTCTATTTTCATTAAAAATCTCCTTTCAAATGAACAGAATAAAAATGAGAGAGTAAAATGTGAATGCAGTATGTGGCTGAGAATTAAGGGCTTTTATATACTGAGTGTGCTGGCAGAGTTGGGCTAGATTTATTTTTATTTTGGATCTTTGACAAAATCAAAAAGCGATAAACAGCAAAAAATTATTTCAAATGCTCTAAGTTGGGTGTTTTTGGTAAATTAATACTAACAATAACAATAACAATAACAGTAACATAAGTATAATAATAGAAAAACACACCCAAGAATACTTACTATTTAGATCTTTAGCACTAGTGAACCAGAAAGAAAATACTCAAAATCTGAAGGTGCTATTCACAACCTTAAAGAACCGTTCACTTGATCAGCTATCCAAGACAATTTTCCTCCTTGCCCCATCACCAAGAAAAGGAGACTCATTCTTTCTTTTTAATAATTAATTACTTACACAAAGTTGAGTTTCGGTCTCCTGAGGGGTAAGTTCTATTCTGGGGTTCATGAAACCCCATCTTCTCTTTTTATTTTAGTGTTTACACATAGAATCACAGGTCCATACAGACACAAACTTACCCCTCACCAGAGGGTGGAGGGATTGCTCTATTTTATGTCAGCAGCAGTATGCTGAAATCTCTGTCTCACATATCAAAAGAAGGTGCCATATATACTGGATAACTGGGGAGGAGTAGTTCTGTAGGGGAATCCTTATTGACATCAGTCAATACTGAGAATGTCTTTTAAACCTTCTCTGGAAACTCAACTGGAAATTAGAAAGAAAAAAAAAAGTAAAAAAAAAAAAAAGTAAAGAAAAAGTAAGAAAGAAAGGAAAAAGGGAAAAATACAAAAATACCGAGAGCTGATTAACTTTTTTTTTTTTTTTTTTTTTTTTTTTTAAACTCATAACTGCCTGTTTACTCTCTTACTGAGTTTGGAATGATACTTCACAATTAATTTAATAAATCTAAAACAAATCTAAAAAAAAGTACATTTTCTGGAGCCATGGAGACATCATTCTATGAAGACATGAGGCAGACTGGTAATGATAGGTCTACTCATAGACAAACTCTACCACATACATGTATGTAGCCCTGGGTTGAGCACTCAAGGAGAGCTCTCTCTAACGCAGCACTGTCCTATACAATAAGGAGGTACCCTAAACGTCTTTACAGTACAAAATCCAACATGGCTTTTTTAGGGTTTCATTTATAAAATTAAACTGTTCACTGATGACACACAGTTCATCATTTTGACTGTATTAACCACCGGCAAATTGCAGCCTCATATATTCAAAAGCTTTGGGCATAACACCAGTACTTCAAACTATTAAGGAATATTCTCTGAGTTAGAGGGCAGCCCACTGAAAAGATGCACTGCATGAGTGTGTCTACAAATACTTACTGCTGCCCCAACATAAAGCACAGACATACCCACTTTACAGAGTAATGCAAAATGACACTTGAGAGATCTGTATGTTTTGCATACAGATCTTGTAACTCAAAAGCAGTGGGTTAGACAGCTTTTCTTTCTTGTTTATGCTAAAATATTATGTATCCTATTTACTGTAGAAAAACCTTACCATAACAACCCTCTGGTCTTTTACATCAGACTAAAATCAGTACTCTGATGGTCTTCAAGTCTCTCCCTTCCAAATGGACTTTGAGTTGAACAGTGAGCAACCTCAATGATTTGTTTGGATGAGGATTCTGGAATTCTTTCTTCTCTGCTGGTCTTATTCACCTCAGATAAGGAGCAATATCACATTTCTTACAAATAGTTTTACCCAGTCCAGCCATTTCCCTCCTCCTCTCAGGAACGCTCCTCATCCTTATTCTAAGTCTATGATAACATCCTTCCCTATTAGGGTTTTTCTGATGAATTGCTGCCTCTTATCCAGGACGGATTTTTGGCCAGTTCTTTTCCTGTTTCCTATGATTCATCCTAAGTCCATGAAAGTGTGCCTTTACTATCAAAGAGAAAAATAATGGGATTGATCATATATAGACTTTTCTCCTTACCCTATGTCTGCTCAGAGGAACCTGACAGGCCTCTGAGTTTTTTAGTATTTTCCTTATCAAAATCCCTGGGTGGGAGAAAAACTCAGAAACCTGTTTAAGCATTTGCTCCCCAAGTTGTGTGTGGGCTGTTGCTTCATTTCATTCTGCCACTGTCTAGACTATTCTGTGAAAAAATCTAGTCCTTATGTAAAAGAAACAGAGCAGACGACAACGTCTCAGTTGTCTAGTAAGTATTTTTAAACTCTGCAACTTTGTGTCATACCAGTTAGCAACAACCAAGTGAAATATAAAAAGAAGTCCATTTTTAACCTGCTGAAATGCAACTGCTTACATAAGATATGACTAATTACAAGGAGGAAACTAAACTTCCACAATGTATTACTGGTGGTTGAAGTTCTATGCTGCTCGTACCAACATCTGGCAATGGAACCCAATTGCCACATGACTGATTCTGTTGGCAAGTCAGGGATAAAAAAAGCTAAGTTAAGACTGGCAAAGTATGTTGAAAACAAAGCTGCTGGTTATCCTTATTTTGGTCTGATGATTTCTTGTGTTTCTAGGATTTTTAAACCTAATGACCTAACCTCTATCTTTGCATTAGAGGATTATAGCTGTTTGTGTGGTAGTATATTTTAAAAGTAGAAAGCATTTTTATTTACGTTTACAGATAAAAACTGCACACAGCTCAGATTTTTCCATTAGAAAAAGGCCTCTGAACAAGTGTGAGGGAAAATATACTTTTTCTTCTGCTCTTTCTAGCCACAAATATGTTGATAATCTCTAAAAGACCAGAAAGGAGAATGATAACGTGGTAAGTTTTCACTACTTTCAAAAGTATGAAGATGACGAAAAAGACCCTAACGGAACTCCTTAATATATCTCTGCTTGTTTGAAAAGATTTTGCATTTACATGGCAACTGGACTAGAACAGCAGAGTAATGAATAAGTAATAAATAAGGAAGATAAAATATTTTCATGTCCATTTTACTTACAGTTTCAGTTAGATACATAACAGACATATTTCACTATGTTCCACTATGTTTCATATTTCACTATGTAAACTCAAGACAAAGTCACAGATAAAATTACTGTAAGGTTATGCTTCTTAAAACTGCAAGAGATATTCCTAAGGTAATTGCTGTAAAGCCTTATAAAATTTTAGTAAACAAAATAGCGGTTCTTAAAAAGGGTAAGTAGTTTTAGGCTTGAGATACATTGGTGATAGTGCTAATATTCATGAAAATGTTAATAGATGACAATATTTCATACAAGTAATTGGAGATATGTTGTATCCAAAGCTAAGGATCAGATAGCAGCATGGAAAACACTTCTGTCTATAGCTCATTAACTATTAGTGCAGAAATATCAAGACAACTGCAAAAGGAAGTATTAAATGGTTGCATATCAAGTCACATATATTTGCTTATTTATTTGATTATTATTTATTGGATATTTGATTGCAGTGATTAGTCTTCAATTTTTTCAAGTCAAAAAAGACTCATTGTCATAGAGAACTTTATAACAAAAATATCCCTGGAACAGTTTATATTTACAGCCATTCAGGACATAGTTCAGAAGTAGTTCCATTTCTATCCAGCACAAAAAACCCTTCACACAGCTAAAACCTGTAGTATATAACCTGTGAGATTTGAGGAAAGGATACTGTGAAAAGAGCCTGGAATAACAGATTGTATTAGAGGAATGCCTGCTCAGATTTAAAATTTCTCAAGAACGTAAATAAAAACATATGGCTACATCTCTCTGGATTTGGCAAAGCATCCTATAACTGTATCTGTTCTAAAGAGGGGAATAGAAAAGCAAAAACATGTACAAAATCTTGAAACTGTCAACTGAACTGACAACCTAAATTACAGAAGAATCCAATCTGGACCATGCCTGGCCAGTCACCTGGCTTCATCTCTTGCAACCCACTAAATAGCCTGCAAGGGACTACTGAAGTTGTTTCAGATGTAGTGGGAAAGTATTTTTCTCCCTTTTGAAGAATTTGGATATTTTACAGATTCTCTTAGTCTGGGAAATTCAAGGATCCATTAGAAGTGTGTTTACAAAAATACATCAGTAACACGTATCAACTCTAGCATTGCTCGGGACTAGATAAATCAGTTGTATGAATGCACCAACATTTAACTCTCTGTGTTCCTTCAATTGTCCTTCAAAAATGTCCTATCATAACAATGATGATCTTCTCGTTATCCATCCATGGGAAATTCTGTCCCTCCCAGGGTCCTATCTTGAACAAACACTGAAATACCTTTTCCAGTAGAGACTATATTGTACTACAGTCCACATGGTTGCTTTAGCTTCTAGGAAAGACTGTGTTTAGATCAAAAAACAGCTTGCTAGTTTCCTCTTCATTATTCTTATTTTTGATCCAAATATTCTGTTCTGCTAAATATGGCATACCTGTCTCCACAAGCAGTTCTGATTTTGAATAGTAATGTTATTCAGATTTAAACAGAAACAAGCAAAGGGGGGGGGGGGGGAATTTTTTGTCATCATAAAAACTTGTAAATCTGTCAAACTGAAATCAGATGTTTTTCAATTTATTTATTCCAAATAATTCAAATTATTTTGAATATACACATATCAGCATTATTGCAACAATAACCATTTTGGTATTCTACCTCACTGAAACACTACTTCATTTCACAATGGTAGTTATATTTAGTTGTGATTTTACAGTTTGAAAAAATTTGGGATCTACAGCTACAATACAGCTACAATAAAATAATTTAGAGACACTTAAGGAAAAGGTCAATATTTCGTGTCTTTGTGTCTTTTTTTTTTTTTTTTTTCCCTCCAACTTTAAAGTTTAATACAATAGAAGTTAATGGGTGCTGCTTGAGTCCCACACGTTACTAGATGCTTATACTATGGAAGACACAAGTTTTTAGTCTTATACTTGCTCAAATTTCCTGCTACAAGTGTTAAGGGGCTCTTCTGGTTACCAGAACTCAGTTGTGGCGGGTTCTGGCTTAATTCCAGCAGTGATGCTAGTCTTCTTTCCTTGGGCACTCATAGAGTTTGGAGACATGCCCAGGCACATCCAGCTTCTTAATTAATAATACATCACAGTTATTTCAGAAATGTCTTGAATTTCTTCAGGCAATAGCATTTCTGTTAATTCTGTAATTAACTAACATGCACTACTATCCTGAAGAAGAGGGTGGATCATGCAAATATTCTTTCTTTTATTGTAATTTCATCATGATAAAATGATGAATCACTCCATATATGCCTACTAATGTTCCAAGCAAATATAATTATGGGGCAAACATTCTTTCTATATTTCAATTTAAGAGGGAGAAAAACCAGGCTCTAACTATAAATTATAATGTTTATAATAATTTATAATTTATTATAAATTATATTTTATAAATTTATTTATCTGTTTATTATAATTATGTATAATTTATTTATCTGTTTATTTTATTTATTTATTTATTTATTTATTTCAGGTTGGGAACTGTTGTAGTGTCATATCAAATAGATTAGAACTCACCTAGTTTAAGGTAAAGATAGATTTATCACACAAGCCGGATGAAGCCTTATCTATTATTGTTAACTATATTATGTTATTGATGTTTACACAGCCCTAAAGTTTATAAAAATAATGTGTAAGAAACTAAGCTGGTTATATTTGCAGTTTTTTTTCACTAGGACTAGTTCATTAATGAATTACAATGCAATGCTGAGCTAAGTTTTCTGTCTTCAGAAAACATTTTTTTTTTATTCTTGTTACATATTCATTTGATTTTCTATGATGGAAAATAATTGTTTGATTTAGTTTTAGAAGTCTTTCTGATCTGAAGTTGTAGGATAGCTGATTTAGTTGTAGGATTGTTGATTTAGTTTTAGGAGCCTTTCTGGTCTGAAGTTGTAGGATGCTTTTTTTTTTTTTTTCTTGAGAATGTAGCACCTAGAGATCACCAAGATAACCATTATTTCATGAAGCACATATAACTCCAAAATGGGAAGGGAATTTGGATATGTCTCCTTCAAATAACCGACCACGTACATTAGTAACCATGGTAAAATAAAACTTACCTTTGGCTGCTATAAGACTACACCTCAGCATTACTATGTTGCTCTTACTACTTTTTATATTCCATTTATGAATTTGTCTGGTTCCAAGTTTAAACTGGACAAGCTGTTTTCCCCCTTTAGTAGTGCAGAAGGCTAAAGCCATGGAAGGAAAGGCTATCTATTATTAATTCATAACTTGATAAATGTCCAGGGGGCTCACATACCATGGTTACCTTCAGTGGCATAAATATGTTATTTTATACAGAAGAATTTAGGAGTCAGTATGGTTTCACCTAGTGGAAGTCAATTGACTTGCCTGTAAATAAATTGCCACCTTTTACAGTAATTTATATATCTGACCAAAACTAATTAAGTCATTAAGAACAGGCTAAACCCATCTGAATGTTGGCCCAATCCATGACAGCATACAAGAAAGAAGAAAAATAGTGTGTCTCTGTGGATGAAGCTTAGTTCCATAAAAGTAGTTTTGCAGAGCCAAATTCCCTACCCCACCCCTTTGACAATTATTTTTGAGACTAATTAATACATTTCAAGTGGCATGTCCTTGGCAGGAAGCAACAGAAGAATTTGTTCTAGACAGCCTAGTTTAATACTTATTGTTCTTACGTTGTAATAGTAAATGTTTACAGCAATTTAAGAATTGAAGATATGAAAGATAACTTTTTTTTTTTTTTTTCCCATATAGGTTTTATATATTTGCATGTACCTGTGTGCACTTTTTGCTGTGTGATTTTAGGGTATTTGAGTATGTGCATTATGTACAGAAGTACGTACTCAGGATCTTTTAAACTATATACTATGGTATATACTTTACATACCGTATACTTTATATATATTGTACCTGTAAGTGAACATTCCCTACACTCCCAGTATCTTCCCTTACTTGCATCACCATACAGATGGTGATGAGACCCATTACCATCTGTATGTACCTGACCACATGTACCTGACCCGTGAAATCCATGTCAAGTAAAATGCCACACCCCAGATTTGTAGTTATAAATTAAGAAAATTACTCTGCATTTAGTGGAGCTACTGAATTGCTACATTTGAGAGTTTGGCCAGGTATACTTGTGGTCTGTCACACGTGAGAATAACAAAACGAATGGTGTAATTTATCCTTTTTTTTTTTTTCTTTTTTTCTTTTCCCCATCGGTATATAAGGTGTGTGCAAGTGTGTTAGACTAGTTACTTGGAAACTCTACTCTTTATTGAGGTTTAAGAAAACAAATAAGTCTTTGTATTTTAAGTGAATTTATAACTATATAATCATGCCATTCAACAAACACATGTATCTGAATCACCGTGTACATTTATTAGCTTGATATTCATAGGCTTGCCTACTTATTAATATAAACTTATTAATACTTCTACAGTACAACTGCTGTGCAAGGACATTTTTTTCTAAACTCTGACCACCTTCAAAGCTTATCCTTCAATTATTCAGTGTAAAGCATCTTTGCAGGGTTGAGTATACAGTGGTGACGTCTTGTATGTACAAACAGGACATAATCATACAACATTTATTTTTTCCTCAGCTTTTCAGTTATGAATATACAATGTTGAGGCTAACGAATTTCATCATTCAAATTTACAGCATTAATTCCAGAATGTTGGAGGCTTAGAAATGGTTGCAATATATTTATTTTTCTTGATGAGAGTCAGAGTTATTTCTGTTTTGTATTTCAAAAGTCACAGTATGTTAAATGACAGAACACTTTCAATTTATTTGATTTTTTTTATTATTATTTTATTTTTTAATCACAAACAGAAGATTGAAAGCTACAAGTTACTTATTATGAGAAGAAATCTGCTATGTTCTAATTGGTTCTTCTGGTGAGAAGAAATGATTGTTGTGTTTATAGCCACATTCATGCTGCCACTTTCTTGTGCCACTAGGTAAAACAGGAAATTTTATCATCATCATCAACTCAATGATTTTCATTTCTGGAAAATTAATGTAAATACATGCTACAGACAAACATATAAATGAAACAGCTTTAACCTGATTCACTTGTCCTTCTGAAAGTGCTGCCCAGTGTTGAATTATATTTAATTTTGTATTCAGCCATATCATCCATATTCAATATCATAACTGCAGGCTGAACTTTGATATGTTTCTGGAGATAGAGATGGGAAGACAAAGGAGGCTATTGACATATATCAAAGGGGTTAGAATGTCTTGTTACTGAAATGTTATATTATTTTCTAATTTACCATGTATATGCTAGCTACAGAAACCCAGATTAGCCAAAACAAATATCATTTGTTCAAAAACATCTAAAAACCTTTTATTAGCAGCTTTATAATAAGGTACTCTCTATAACCAGTCTGCCAAAAAGCTAAACTTTTTGGCACTTTCAATACTAGCTTCTCAGGTACAAATTTTAGTTTTATCCATCAAGAAATACCAACAAACTACACTTTCCCTGGCTTCCCTGATTCAGAGGGAGAAAAACTAAAACAAAACAAAACAAAACAAAAAAGTGAGTTCCCAGGGAGTGGGAACTGGTGTACATTCTGGCAACCAGAACCATGATGGCAGAAACAAAAGCAGCAAGCTTGCTACTGCAGCTTTGAGGGATTATGTATATCTTTTTTATTTTTTTTTAATCATTATTATTATAATTATTATTTTTTTTATTTGTACACGAACCTGCTCAGAGATCAGAGCCTGTTACTGAATGAAACGTTTTCTCTGAACATCTTTCATTTTCACATCAGGAAGTAATATCAATTTCTGCATTCCTGTAAGCAAGAGTGATTTGAGCTTAAGAGCTCAGCTGTGTATGATTTTAGCAATAATGTTCAAACTTATGGTCTTCAAATGTCCTCACTTAGTTAAAAATAATTGCTTTAAATACTAGGTATTAGCTAAAGCTTGTTTTAAGACCCAGTTTTGAAAAAAATGTTTTTACTGTCTGCCTTCCTAGGAAATCCACAGAAGAATCAAATGCTTGCTAAGAGTATCAGTGATCTGCAAATGCATATTCAAAATTTTCTTGCATTTTTGCCTGTCTTTATTTTTTTTGTTGTTATTGTTTCCATAAATTTATTTTTCTCCTTGATCAAAAACTTTGAGAGTTTGACAATTCAGCTAAATATAAAAATGTATAAATGTAGTTAAAATCTTTCTATCGCATCACTCATTCATAACCTTCTCATCACTTCAATTAAATCCATTGAAATGTAGATGGCTCTAAACATTTCTGGCATTATACATTTTAATCCCAATTAGATGATAACTGTTTACACATTCATCATAAAATTATTAGCAGAAATTACAAATTTACAAAAATGTCGAAAAACTTAAAATTACTGCGTAAAATTACTGGGGACTCCTTTAAAGAGAATAATTTTAGAGAATTAGAAATAAGGTGGTAATTAAAAGGTAAATTTAAAGACATTGAGTACCTCTTTTAAAGGAAGATGGGGTGGAGTGAGAAAGGGAAAAAAAAATCAGCTTAATGAACTATTTAGAGGTTTTCCTAGTCCTTATGATGATTAAGATGATGATGATGACTATTATTTTATTATTATTATTATTATCTTGTTTGATTGATCTTATTTCATAAGATTTCTTATATGAAGAACCCAGATAATTTTGTCATGATTAACCAGCACGAGGATTATAGCTGAATAAAAAATATAACTTGGAATGTTCTGCTTTAATACATCTGCAAACACACACACATAAATGCACAGAGATGAATATAAGCATGTGGTTTTTGTTTCCAGGATTGATCCAGATTACACTCCACAAGTGTAAACTCTGGCAAGAAATTTCAACTACTGTAGAAAAGACTGAAACTGTACATGCTAGTTTAGGTCAAGGTATTTATTATGTTAACATTACTTAAAAGGTTTTATTTAAAACTACATCTTTATTAAAATTAGGCTGTCCTTCTTTTCCTTCTTTTCTGACCTGAGCTTCTTGGACAACATCATATCCAATATTTCAAGGCATACATCTCATCTATTGTGATGTTTTTTGACAGTTACAGTTTTCTCTTTCTCTCTCTCTTTTTTTTTTTTTTAATTGAAACATTGCCTGGTCAGGAACGCAGGAAAATTAAATTCAATGACTGATGACAACTGATCATGTGGATCATAAATAATAATTTTCATGACACTTAAACTCTTATTTGGAAATGAATTTTTTAAGTCTAAAGTAAGTGAAAATTACTTTAGCTTCTACAAAATGTAAAGTGAGTGTCTAATTTGCAACACAGTCCACACTTTCATGTTTTTTCTTTGGAAATTTTACTACAATCCTCCCAGTAAGAGTGTAATTCACATCTTTTGTATGAAGCCTACATAAATAATAAGATGGACAGTCAGGGAAGAGTTGAGTGTTTTTACCCACTAACTACAACCAGTGTAGGATGAGTGCCTGAAATTTCACTTCAGACAATTATATGAAGAAATGAACTCTAAAACGAGGTAAAAGTTTGGACATCTCCCAGATGCTATATTCTAATGTATGTCATTTAGGCCTGTGAAAACTCTTCTCAGAAATTTATAAAATGGCTCCTATTTTATTCTCAGTATGGACAGAACAAAATTGAATTCAACTGTACCATTTTTTATTTGCTTTTTTGTTTGTTTGTTTTGTTTTCACAAAAAAAAAAAAATCCTTTCACAAAAAAAAAATTTCCTTTCACCAAGAAAAAAAAATCTTTCCTTCTCTGGACTGTATGTTTGATCTTCTAGCTGGTGGCAGCATGATAAAATGGCCTGTGCAAGTTGTTTGTTGCAGATCAATAGCTAAATAAGCAGCTTCTTGATACTGTGTATTTATGATTTGTTGTGATACCTGCTTGAAGGGAGACAAATGTTACATTGGCCAGTGAAGTCTCACCATTCTGCAGAGATCTGGAAACATATCCCATGCTTCCTGGGAGATGTCAGCATTAACAATTATAAAAACTGGATACAATGTATTCAAACTAATCTATGTGAAGCTTCTTAATGGCTCAGAAATTCAGTGTAGAATGGGTTAATACCATGGCTTAAATCTCCAAAAATGCTTTATTCAGAAATCTAGGTTGAAATGACGTAGGCAGAAGATAGCTGACACTTAGTAGTAATACAATACATGATTTTTGTGGAGTCTAGTTAAGTCTTGGCAATACAAATACATTGACTGACAGGACTTTAAGGCTTAAATATATACATTTAAGAAGTGTATAAACTGTGTGTTCAGCAGTGTTGGCTTGAAGTATATCTTCTATGGAAACTTCTGGTAGGCTTACAGATGCTAATTCCTTCTTTCTTCCTGCCATACACAAACTGTCATGTCAAATCTACATTCAGAAATAGCTAAACACAGCATTATTAGCTCTTGTTTGCAGTAACTTCTAAAAAATGAGTACAAGCCCTAGTTTGACTTAGTAGTATAAAGTTAAACAGTAAAAACTTTAAGGAATTTAAAAAGAATAGATAATAAACAAATACTGCTTTCCTGACCACAGAGGTTTCCAGAGATACATTTACAGTTAATAGTTTCTGACATATAATTTAGTAAATATTTATTTATTTGTTTATTATTTTAGTAAGTATCGAAACTTTGATCTGTTTCCATGTCATTGTGCTATTTTTTGTTTTCCAGGTGACTTTTTTTTTTTTTTTTTTTTTTTTCTGCTCTCCCAGGAATGGGTAAGTCACTCCTGAAACAGCTCTTGAATCTTGAACACCAATCCCTTTACAACTGAATAAAACCTGGCAAATCACTAAGGACAAAGGTCTCCACTGTAGTGTACGTAAAAAGAAGATTTACAGTCATATGCTGTATTGAGCAGCCTTGTTGAATAGAATATAGCATACTGCATCTTTGACAGGCTGAATGAAACCACATGCTACCTCTGATTTTAAGCTTGCATAAGAAGCAGAGGTTGTTATATCTTCAGCACATCAGGGAATCAAGCAGTCAGAGGGAACTGGGGAAGAAAGTAAGGTCCAACATGTTTTTGTCATTGTCCTATATAATACATAATATTCCCAGCTTTAGCTTTTTTCCATTTATTTGCTCCCCAGGGCAATTACATGGCATTTATTCATCTTAACAATTGCAGGAATGAGAGGTTACAAACAAGATTTGTGTAATACCTTTTAACCCAAACTGTCTTGGAGAAGGAAGAAAATGTCACCCAATCTGTGTGACCCTCTTAAAGTGCATTTGGATCATCAGAGCAGCCAGGTTAGTATTTCAGCCATCTTCTCTTTCTTCTGTAACTATCTGCATAAACCCATTATTCAACAAAAAAGGGACTTATCTACAAGTTTCAATCAGATAAGGATTCTATGACAGGAATAATGGCCCTCCCTTTATCTCTTAAAGATATTCAAACAGCATTTTCAAAGAAATTAAACCTCAGGTGACCACATGATATGTCCTCAAATTTACTGTGGAGAGCTGGGGAGGGAGGACTCAAAATTATGCTATGTGAAGCTGTCCCTACTATCCTGAATATTCAAGAAAGAGAAAAAAAAAAAAAAAGCCAACAACAGCTTGACCCAGTGATGATGATGGAGAGAGTGGATGGATTATTCTTAAGAGAACAAAGAGTCATTTTCAAATAAAATGTCACTAAATTTTACTGGGTTTGCATAGATCTAACTTTTATTAATGACTTCCAGAGCAAAACAGCTATATTACTGTACTAGCAAATTACCATATGGTCAAAATGGTAATTTTTGAGAAGTTCAGACTTAATCCATGCATGACCGCATGCATAAATTAACAAAAGATTTAGCTTAAACTGTTTAGGATAGTAGCTGTTTTCCAAATCCCAAATTAAATATACTTGTTTTAAATTTTTTACATTAAATATGAACCATACTCCAAATCACAAACTAAAAATAACTAAGCTTTGGTGTGTGGGTTCACAACCTAAACACAGGATTTGTTTTGAATAATATGCATGACCCCTTTTCTCTCCCTAATCTGGCTAGTACAATACCTGAGTTCTTCATGCTAATCTGCATGTTGTGGTTTGCACTCTCCCCATTGCAAGCATATTGATTGGCATAAAGGGAAAATCTTTAAAGTGGTAGCCATTCTCTTACAAATGACAAAGTGTTTAGACGTTTTAGAGTACATTATTTTTTTGATCCCATCCAAGGTTCTTCCATAAAACAGTGTTATGGGTGATGTCCAAAAAGGCTTCACCTTTTGAAACTAAATTTCATTGGTTGAATTACACGTAACTGTCTTAAAAAAAAAAAAAAAAAAAAAAAGAAAAAAAAAAAAAAGAAAAAAACAAAAACATTATGCAGGTGGCAATTAGGCTTCATTACACTCAGGAATGTTCATATGTCATACAATGTCAGAGAAGACAGTACAACAAGTCTGACAGAATCCTTCTATATATACCAGTACTAATTATTTAGAAGACTGTGAAAGCCCAAATAATTTCACACATCTCTACACTTGCTTAGCTATGGAGCTGAACAAAATCACAGAATAGTTCAGGTTGGAAGGGAGCTCTGGAGTCATTTAGCCCAAGCTGCTTCTTGAACATGGCATCAACTAGTTTATGTTGGAAGATACATATTTTTAAAATCTTTTGTGATGCACATATACAAACTATAGATGACATTTCTGGACAAAAAATGGCTTACTATCAAGTATGGGTATCCTAATACAGATTTAAACAGATGTCTCAATTTAACTGTAAAAGCCAGGCGGTTTGTATCCGTGAGATAATTTTTCATCATTTTTTTTCAGAGGCATACTCTTTCTCTGCCATTATATAATGTACTTAGAGGATCTGTGTATTGGTTAATTGGTTGGATATGACTATCTATATTTTATTATTTAATCTTGTAAAGCCTTTCATCTCTTTATGATTCTCAAAGATCTCAGTCCCCCTACCCTTTCCCTAAATTATTGTTATTTATCTGCAGGACAGAAAGGAGCAAAAGAGAGGTCCTATCTAGTTGAAATTCATTGTAAAAAATTAATTTAACAAGTATATGATGGCAGGATACTAAAGCTGGAAGACCTGATTCCCTCTTACCTTATGCAAGTATAAATTCATTTCCATGGTGTACGAAAAGATATTTGGATACATATGTAATCTCCTATTTTATGTTTTTAGAAACACCTATATAAGTCAGACTTTCAGTTGCATCCATTTCCAAATTATTATTATTATTATTTTAAAATTAAAAATGAATGTAACTCCTTGGCATCTCTTGTTCTTGTTCTTGTTCTTGTTCTTGTTCTTGTTCTTGTTCTTGTTCTTGTTCTTGTTCTTGTTCTTGTTCTTGTTCTTGTTCTTGTTCTTGTTCTTGTTCTTGTTCTTCTTCTTCTTCTTCTTCTTCTTCTTCTTCCTCTTCCTCTTCCTCTTCCTCTTCCTCTTCTTCTTCTCTTCCTCTTGCTCCTTCTCCTTCTCCTTCTCCTCCTCTACCTTCTTCTCTTCCTCATCCTCCTCCTTCTCCTCTTCCTCCTCTTTTCTTTCCTAATCTTTTTAGAGATTTTTTTAAAGTTTAATGGAGAAAATAAAAACACACATCATTTCTAAGCACACTACTGACTTGATTTCTTTTATCCTTAGGGATTTATATTACCAATTATTCATTGACTCAGCCAGATGAAAGGGAACTGAAGCTATTCTCCTAAGTAAAGTTTTCTGTTTTCTGAAAAGGCTTACCAAGAAATGGATACTTTAGAAAGGGAACAAACACAATAGATGTTGCACGTTGCATGTAAAAAGGAGTCTTTTATAACCCAATCAATTTACTTTGTGTCTAGCACATATCCAATGACTGTTTGATTGTGTATCTGCAACAATAAAGGCTAGTGAATATCTTCTTTGCAGAGTGTTCTCACAGATTTGCACAATGGTTCATAGATCACAGGCAAAATGAAAACTGCCTCTTTCGCCCAAATTTCACACTGTTCAAAGCTCAGATCTTGCCTAGGCATCTCTTTGGAAAGCATGTTTTTGGGTGGTTGCAGAGCACTTGCTCCTATTAAACAACATTAGACACTGACGAGAACATTACTGCAGACTTTTAAATTCACTGTTGTGTCCTATCACCTTTGGCACAGATATCCATGGACACTAGGCAGAACTGGTGCTCTTCCCTTCACAGTGACTGGGTGTTGTGATTTACAAATGCAGTACATGCTAAATTACCCATCAGCAATACAGATCCTAGAAGTTCTGGAGGAATTCTATTTCTTACTCTTTGTGTGGTCTTCAGTGCAATCAAAAGCCTCGAGGTAGCAATTTCACACACAAAATAAAGAATAGATGCAGAAACTGTAAATATAGCTAACAAAACACACACACACAAAACAAACAAACAAACAAACAAAAAAAAACCACCAACCAGTGAATCAAAAACCACACAACAAGCAATGTAGGAACTTAAAATAAGTTAAAAACTTCCTTCAGCAACTAAGGAAAAAGCAGCTGAACACTTTCAGTGTCTAGAATGGGGTTCCAGCCACCTGACCACCTAAGCTTGAACATCTGTTTACCTGTTGAAAATAGAACTTTATTTGATGAAAAAATATCTCATGGGCTACTTTCATCTTGTGGAAGGAGAGGTTTAGGGATAGAGAAAGCATTATGTGTTTCTCTTTGTGTTGTGATATAATAGAATATCTACTGTTGGCTCAACTTTGTGATTTTTAATATTGCTTTTGTTGCAATGTGTTTATTTTGCCTTAAAAAAAAAAAAAATAAAAAAGTAAGGTACTGTGGGTACTTTCCTTACTAAACGACACTATCTTAATTCACAACTGTTTTTCAAAGTCTTGCATTGTGACATGCTTCTAAGTAGGCCAAGAGAGGCTGAGCAAAATTTCAACTTCCTGGAAGAGCTGCTTACTGAGTAACAGGTATGATTAAAACGAAGGTCTTTCTTTCTTCGGCAATTTAAAGTTGTGCTATGCCACTTTACTTTTATATAACTGCTCTAAACTCTTTATGTTTTCAGCAGGATTTGGCACTAAACACAGAAACCTAACATTACTTTTTTTTGTTTTTTAATTATTGTTATTATTAACATTATTTTAATATTTAGTTCTGTTAGGCTGACAATTATTCCTTGAATTTCATAAAAATAACAACAACAAAAAGGAATTCCACTTTTAAATATCAGTTGAAGAGTAGTTTAGTCTTGGGACAAAGCTATATTTCAGTAGATAATTTACTTATTTATTTAGATACAAGTTTTTTTTTTTTTTTTTAAGTGTTCATATTTCTGGTCAAGAAGAGTGAGAAGTGTCTGGCAAAGGGACTTGTCCGAGTAATGAGAAAGAGAGCATCAGAATGACTAGCTTTCTTCCTCGGTATATTTCTGGAGAAGTGAAATCAGGCTGGGAAATAAAGTCAGTTTGATATCTCAATATTGCAAATACTATTAGCATTATGCTGAAAATAATTTGTGCTGAAAATAATACTTCTTTGATGTTCTTTGTCTATGATGTATTCTCAAGATATGCTGAAGCTTTTCAAAAATGACTTTGTTGTTAATTACACCAGAGTTATCATGGTAAGTTTGAACAGAGCAAACTATGCGGTTGCTAGAGCTCCCTGTTCTCTCCCATGCTGCCCTATGCATTTCCTTTAAGTACTAACAGCTAATGGATGCTCCTAGCTCCCTTCTCCATAACAAATGATTTCTCTTTATGTAAAACCATCGTCTTTTTTTTTTTTTTTTCCTCTACCTGCTCAAAGGAGGTCGTCTTCGTGAGGAGAACAGGATGGAATATTCTGTAAATTTGTTGGCTGAATATGTGCCAGCAGTGTGCTCAGGTGGCCAAGAAGGCCAACAGCATCCTGGCTTGCATAAGAAGCAGTGTGGCCAGCAGGGCTAGGGAAGTGATCATCCCCCTGTACTTGGCTCTGGTGAGGCCGCACCTCGAGTACTGTGTTCAGTTTTGGGCCCGTCATTACAGGAAGGACATTGAGGTGCTCAAGTGAGTCCAGAGAAGGGCAACGAAGCTGGTGAGGGACCTGGAGAACAAGTCTTACGTGGAGCGGCTGAGGGAGCTGGGCTTGTTCAGCCTGGAGAAAAGGAGGCTCAGGGGTGACCTTATTGCTCTTTACAGATACCTTAAAGGAGGCTGTAGTGAGGTGGGGGTTGGCCTGTTCTCCCACGTGCCTGGTGACAGGACAAGGGGGAATGGGCTTAAGTTGCGCCAGGGGAGTTTTAGGTTGGATGTTAGGAAGAACTTCTTTACCGAAAGGGTTGTTAGACATTGGAACAGGCTTCCCAGGGAAGTGGTGGAGTCACCATCCCTGGAAATCTTTAAAAGACATTTAGATTTTGAACGTAGTGACATGGTTTAATGGAGGACTTGTTAGTGTTAGGTCAGAGGTTGGACTCGATGATCTTGAGGTCTCTTCTAACCTAGAAATTCTGTGATTCTGTGATTCTGTGAAATATTTGCGTAACTTATTATGCCCCTTGAGGCTAGAATTTGTTTATTTACTTTGAACTGCATCATTACCTGAAATGAATGTACCTTAAGTTTTCTAAGGTTTATAAAAATAATTGATCAATATCTGGCCTACTGAATTGAAAACAAAATTTTGAAAGTAATAACTCAAAATCATTGCAGAGGAAAGGCAGAATACAAAGGGCTTGCATTCTGGAAACTCCACTGTCTAAATTTTACTGTCTTCAGTGGTTACCCCTTATAAGCTTAAGCAAATATCCTCTTAGAACCACTGGCATATGGAACATTTTGAACACAGCCATTTCTCCATGAATTTTCCAGAATTTACTAAGCATATTTACAAAAAAAAAAAATTTTTAAAAAATATATATAAAAAAATTACCATTTCTCACAGCAGATAAAGCAGCAATAATTCCAGAGCTGATGACCTACGCTTGTATCAATTAAAAGTATTTTTTCATTTCCACTGAAATGCCAGATTTAGAGATATTCCAGAGTACCTTGCTGAACTATGTATTTCTATCTGTTAAGTTCATTGAAAAATGAAAGCTTTAAGGCTTCACCTTTCACAAAAGAAAATAAGCCATTTTGAGTGTCTGTTCCCCTGGCTGCAATGGTAGTCCAGATTATCATTATAACCAATGACACTTCAGGCAGAGGAAACCAGCATTTCAGAACAATATACGCTGCATAATTAAAATATTGATGGTTTCAAAACTTCTATTATTCTGACACCTGAATTTTCTGATCCAAAGGACTGCCAGGCTTTCACGGCAGTCTCAGTGACCAGGGTCACCATACTTTAAGATATGTTCTTTTATTAGTCATTCTCACTGCATAGGCTGCTGCAGTAGAGTGATATTCTGAAATCCTGCATGCTGGCACTTCAGAAATCAGTGACTGTCTCTTGAGAAGATAGGTACGTTTTATGTCCATATCGAGGTTTGTGATCTCTACCAACAATGAAACGATTTCAGAAAGTGGATAAAACTCTAGGAAACGTGCTGAGCCCATCTAATTATATGCAAACTTAAAAAAAAATTATCGGATAAGCCTGTTAAACATTACATTCTAGATTGTGGTCTATAGGTAAGCGGTTAGTTTCTGATTCCATGCTCAGCAGCCTGCAGCTGCTCCAGGGAAGCTATTACACTATTTTCATTTGTATAATCTTAAAAAGAGTTTTCAATTAGAAGTTTAATGTTAGGGCTGAACTATTAAAAAAAAATAAATAAAAAAAAATAGTTGATACATATTGCGTATAGTGACCAAAAACGTTTGAGAACCATCATGTTATGTGTCATTAATAGACAGTTTCACGCTTCAGTGGGGAGATATCCAAGAGACTCACATCATGCAGTAGAACACAGGACATGAAGCCTTACATAGAATATGAATTTAGAATCTTTATTTGTGAATTTATCTTTCTACAAGTCTCACCTCAGCTTCCTGGAAACTCCTTTTTTAAACAACATTCTCAGAGGAAACTCTAAAACTAACACAATTATTTTTCAGTGTTATCAATTCTCCCATGTTAGGGAGAATAAACACATCTCATTTGTGTCCCTGAATGTTTCTTAACAGTAAAAAGGCCTAAAAATCCAGTTGGTTCTTTTTCTTATTCAACTGAACTGTTATATATTTCAATTCGATTTCCCTATTTCTGTGGTTACTAGTGGCTTCATTCAACACACAAACATATAAAATGTTCATGTTCTTCAGCAGCTCATTGAAATATCCTGTTTCTAAGATATTTCTAAAGTTTTGTAGAAAACCTGTATCATTTTCCTTATGAGCATTTTCCTCCTCTTTCTCTATCAGTATACATGCCTAATTTTTTATCTTAAGATTACTTTTTTCAGCTTTATGTTTTAAATATAGCATAGCAGGTGGGAATTTATTTCTTAAGCATTCCTGATCTGAGGTAATGAAAATACATTAAAGAAAAAGAAATAAATCATACACAGAATTCATCTTGAAATATTTATTTTAATTACTTCCTTTCTTTGTATGCTTTTCTGTGTATTGGTAGATAGAGAGAATGTTATGTTTTCTTGTAAAACGATGATGGGTGTATGTGCGTGGAGGGGCTTAAAAGTATTGGAATGGAAAAGACTGCTGTTTTCACATAAAAAACCTGCATGTTTTACCTTGTACTCCAGAGTTCCAAATTGCCAATCTTGTGAAGTGCTGTCACAACTTATGCGTGACTGACTGGTTACAGTGCCTGCTGATCTATATGGAGAGGTGAGAATTTGTCACTATGCATAAGCAGAGAGATCAGTCAGATATAGTGATAGATCTGTTCTTTGCCTGGATTCGTCTGCTGCTATATTAGGGTGGCTCAGTGGCTGCCAAATCAAATTCTAAGCCTAGTTTCACGGATGAAAAAAAAAAAAAAAAAAAAAGAAAAACAGGAAAAGAAGTGGTGTCCTGACACAACCACTTTAGGATGCAATAACCAAGGAGAAAAAATACTCTCATAACCACTGTGGTGCTGTGCTCCTGACTTCCAGACCAGCCGCAGCAGTTACAGAGTTACATCATAACCTTTCCCCAGTCACTGCAGTGTATTCACAACACAGTATAGCATAGCACAATGCAGTAACAGGTACCTACCTCTCTCGGGGCTAATAGTAATGAAGATATTTTATATATCTAAATGTACCACTATCAAAAAACACAAAACAGTAGCACAGTACTGTAAAAGAGATGTCCTGCTTACAGGGAGGAGAGTCAGTATTCGAAGTATTGTATGATGGTCTATTTGTGGTTGTTATTTTTAATTTTAGGTTTTTATTTTATTTACCCATTTTTAAGTTTAAAAACTACAGAGACCTTCCTGCAAACAGGCTTTGAGTTGGCTAATTCTCAGACCGGAGACCTCCTGTCTAGAAGACATGTTAGAGTCCTACCAGCAATCACTTTTTTTTGGTAACATGTTGACTGTTTTACTGCTAGCATTGTACCAATTTGTCATTGGACTGAGAAGGTGTATGCTTTTCACAGACTGGAGATCAGATAGAAGGAGGTTGCAAGCAAGTCATGGTCTTTGCTCAAATACCTGGCACTACAAGAAGGAGCTCTTAAGATCTACAAGGAGCAGAGCCCTTCTTGTCCTTGCTACCTTACCCTTCTCTTCTAAGGTCATGACAAGTTCTCTACTAGAAATACAGGTGACAGTTTACAGAAAGGCACATGTATCATCCACTTAAAGTCAACAAAAAAGAAAACACGTGGGAGTGGAAAAAGGGATGAAAACTACAAAGATGAACTGTGCCCACCTGGCTGCCTGCGTTACTGATGCTCTGTTCCTGCCTCTGCCTCCTTCCTCTGCTGCCTTTTGTCATCAGTTCCAGGACTCTCTGACCCAATCTCCCTGTGCTTTGTCAGAACCCTTAACCATAGGCAAATTAGAATAAAAAGCTGAAATGTAAACTTCACTGGATTAACAAAAAATAATAAAAAAATAACACATCACAAATTACAATCATCTAATGGGCAGATTTCAATGGAGCAGAAATGATAAAAGAGTGAGGTGTCAAATACACAGGATTTACAGGAGACTTTTTCAGCCCATCTATCTTAGACATTACAATCACGTATCTGCATAAGTGATTAAGAATGTTGGCCTGAACATAGGTCAAGGTCTGTCCCCTCTTCCCCTCTTTAGACAATCCTATTCATGCCTGCATGTGCAAGAACCATGAAAGCTTTGTACTACTGTGGCTGCTGATTGCAGTCATGATTTATATTCTCAGTTATTATTTTTTAAACTAAAGGAGTCATTAGGGAGATAATATCAACTGTATCAAATGTATTTAATTATAGTGCTTAAAAGCTGCTTGGATAGAAGAAGTGGATAGAAGGCTCCACTCAGAATTTTGCATTCCTTATCACTCATCAAAGGAATAGCAATAGAATATATTTTATAATTTTTCTCCCACTGATATAGTGTAATAGTAGCTCTATTAGTTTTCATCTCTATAGATTAAGATAACTGTTGGTATGAAGCAGGTTGTAATGATGGAACAAAGAATCAAGGTTAGTTAACTATTTCCAGACTGGACTCTGGCTTGAAGCATGACCTTTGACAAGGGACTTGTCACATCTACACTGAGAACTGTGTTAGAGCTGTAAAAGCTCATTCAGCACAGCCTGGATGCTTCACTATGCTTGAACTTCCCTGCTAGTCTCCAGGAGAGAGACTTTACTGCAATCACAGTAGACATTAGTTTGCTAGGTAGTTTGTATGGTCTCGCTAAATGGGAGATCATAAAACAGACCTAATAACTTGTCATTATGGTGTAGCAGAAGAGCAATACAACTATCAGTTGGCACAGTGACATAACAAGCTGCTTGTTCAGCAGTGCCTTCACACCTTAAGCACAATTCTGTTATGAACACTGTATTGTTTGCAAGAGCTGTTTTATTTAGGGTTCCACTGGATGTAAAAATAGTATTGTTTTATAATAAATTGGCAATGAAAAAGTCACACTTCAAGCAGAGCTTTTCAAGTACTCCAACAAATTCTGGAAGAAAAATGTCACACATTCTCACTTCCCCTGAGAGCAGCAGCAACAAACAGCAATCTTGTGGAACAGTTATTGTTATGTGTTGTGCTGTTTCTTACAGAACTGTTTGTTTGTCATTGGTGTCTATTTAATCCTGCCTGTTATGCTGGATTTTAAAGCTTAGTAAACACTTTACAAATCCACTCTGGTTTTAGACAGGCTTGTTCTTTGTGAAAGCTAAAATGACTGGATTCATCAAGGGCAAAAACCCAAACACAGTGCAGGCATAATCTTTCTGTGTACTGCAGCATGATGAGGAATCAAGGTGGCAGGAAATGAGCACATCAAAGCAGACAGATGTCTACCCATTTGGTGGAGCTGCAGTATTTTTCTTACTTTTCTTTAGTATAGAACAAATATTGTACTTTGCAGGTAAAACAGCTGTCACAAATTATTTTTCATGTGTTTTTCTGTTGGCATTGAGTGTCACTGTTAACTAGAGGCTATTGGACCAACATGAAGCTATGATAAGTCCAGGAAAAAAAAAAAAAAGTGTATATAAATACATATACACACCCTAAGGAAAGATGGTGGAGCTTTCCATAAACCTTGGTCATGTATGTTCATAAAACTTTGCAAAGAGCATACATGATTAATGATAAAATACACACTAATAGTATTTTTGATGAAACAAAACATTTTACTATTTCTGTTCTAATATTCTGGAATTATTCAGTAATTAATAATAAATAAATAAATAAAAAGGTGGTGGAACATGGCCAAAACACAACTTCAGAAGATGTGTTTATATGTATAAACTCTGTGTGTATATATACATACACGCATATATACTACAGATGATAGCATATAAACAGACGTATACATACATACACATACAAAAAAGCTGCATATGCTTCAAATATTCTTTTACAATATCTGATAGTAGATTTCCCCTATACCTATCATTTAACAGTGAACATTTGTAACAGTCGTTTATCATTTGCACAAAATAACATCAGATGAATTATTGCCCACTGTAGTAAATATATATGTGTATTTAAGACTAGACTAAGTATGTGGACAGCTGCTTAAAGAAAAGAAACCTTGACAGAAATCTCTCCTTGGAATCTGGTTTCAGCACATTAGATCAGTGTATTTTCAGCCAGAGAGACAATATGTCAGCTCAGCTAAGGAAAATCACAGGCGTTTTTTTCATGCAGTGCTAGTTTTAGAAGTTTAAGAGTTGCCAAAAATTTCTGAACTCATGAACCCAAACATCAGCTGAGCCACTGTTCTCAAGGTAGAATATTTTCAATAAAAATATTCCACACAAGTGGCTGTGTCCGTGTTTATGACTCACAGATTAAGCCTCAAGGATTGTGTACATGAGGGCAGTGGGAGAGCCTCATACTCTTGAAAAAAATCCTGCTTCTAAAGGTCAAATGGTTTCATAGATTTTAATGTGAAAAGTCATTTCAAAAGCTTCATTTTTATAGTAGCCACTGCTAATCAGATCATTTCCCAAAACATATTTTTTTTTTCTAAAGTATAAAAAATGAAACAAAACAAGCAAAAAAACCAAAAAACTGTGTGCCAAAATACGTCAGAAAACTTCATGCATGTTTGAAGACATTTATCTTCAAAACACTGGCAGAACTCATGCAGAACTGTTATTGGCAAGTACTATTTAGATATTATATTGAAAAAAAAATACTATACTGAACTTATTATACATGTATGCCTGGATATTTGGCCAATTTCTGAACAATTTATTGTCTTCCATGGAAAATGTTATTTTGCATTAAATAAAGGAATATTTGGAGTCTGGATGATTGATTAAGGCCTAGATACTGTGATTTTCTTTTAAGATTTATTTGAATCAATCTGAATTCAAGAAGTATGTTATATTCAGCAGATGTTTTTAAGAAACAAAAGTCATAAAACCACAGAACAGGTAGGGAAAACAAATAGTGCCAGCCACTGTACAGGCAGGCTTGCTGGCAGTTCAGTTTGATTAGTTGTCATAAGTTTGCTAAAATAATTAGTAAAAATGTCAGTGTGCTGCTTGTCAGTTTACAACTTTAAAGAGGTGTTAGTTCATACTGATAGACAGCACTGCTCTTTCCCAGTATAGCAAAAAGAAGAGCACAGTACAGCAAAACCATAAATATTAATATGTATCATCAGGTTTACCACTTAGGAGTGTCACCTTGTGATTTATGGACTGATACTGAGAGCTCTAAAGCAAAGCAGAATTGAAAAAGATGTGCTTGTAGGCTAAAATACAATGCCTATTGTACATTTCAGCATACCAGCAGTATTTTAAATAAAATAATAATAATAGATATTAATCATAATATACAGAATGTTGAACTGTTTCATATGAGCATAGAAAGTTGCTCATTCAGTTTCAGGATAAATTCTTATTTTATCTGTGCATACATTAAAATTACTGTAGCATTTTTGTCAATAGACGACATTTGCCAAATTCTCCAAAAGATACAGCTTCTCTTTCCTTATAGAGTGCCTCTACAGTTGCACTTGAATGTTTGAACAGTACGTACATATTTATAAAATGGAACAGTGGTAGCAGCGTATATACAGAGGCAGACATGAACATGGTGACACATCCAAACTTTGGGAGATTTGCAGAACTTTCTAGAGTGCTGAATGTATGCCAGCGGGTGAAGAGCTACTTTATATAATATGCTTTATGTAAGACACTCTTTATGAGTCAGTCTTTTCACAATATAGCCATTGTGTGTACCAGCACCCTGCAGAGGGTTCAGCATCATGTCTGATCTAATTCATGTTAAGGTTTTGCTCTTTAAATGGCTGAATCTTAGAGCCTTCATGGCCTATTATTTTAGGGCTTTAGTTCCACTGACTTCACCACTACAAAGTTCCTAGTGTCATATAAAATAAACACTTTGCTATAACACTGTAATATCCTTTTAACTGGAATTTATTTATTCATGGAAAAATTATGTGACTAAACTTTTCAAAAAACATTTTTTAAAGATATATATTATTTGATATCTGAGTCTTGTTTACTTCCAAGCATACCACAAAACAAGAGTCACACTGTGTTTCTGTAATCACTTCCACATTATTATTAGCAAGAGAAAAGTTAAAAAATTTCTAGAGAAAGACAAAAGCAAAGAAGAGCAAATAGAGATGCCATTGAATGATGGGTCCCAATTATCAGTAAGTAAGGAACAAGGCTATATACATTATAAGTAAACCGACTGCATTTCTTTGTAAAAGAAAAAAAGAATCACAAAGATTTACTGGAGATGACTAAAGCAGTTGTAAACCTATTGATAAAATTTGTTGTTTTTACTTGCCATGCTATTTCCACTGGACATTATAATTAAACTTATTAAATAATGTTTTTCTGGTCTGTGATTTATTGCTTGCCTGTCATACTATAATGCATGTTTCAGTGTTAGCTCATAACAGCCATATCACATTCACAATAGCTTATGTGTTAGCTGAAACAATCCAGTTATTTACAACAATAATGTAAGTAGCATCTCAGCTGAAACTTCTTTTCTGACACATTTCTCTACCAATTAAGAGCTGGAAAACTCCCTTAGTTTATATCACACTGTAAGAAAAATGGAGAAATAGTATGCTAAAACCCCTTCCCATAGATTTTTCCCAAGGAGTTTCTCAGTTTCTGGCTAAAGCACCGCATGCATGCCTACCCTCTCAGCCCCACCCCCCCCCCCCCAAAAAAAAAAAAAGTAAAAAAAAAAGCACAAAAACTTGTTATAAAAAAGGTTTGAAAATAATTACTACTATAAACTCCTGTGATGTATTTTATTTTATTGCTCTGCCATATGGAGTCTGATTTAGAAGCAAATGTTGGTTTCTGCACTGAAAACTGCAAGATGTGTTTATGTGTGAGCAAGATGAAGAAGAGGGTTCAGAGCTGGATTTATACCCCCAGACACCAATGGCTCATCCATCTTCTTCTATGTAAAGGTGTCAGATCCACAAAACTATACAAACTTTATCCTGTTAACTGTGCATTTGAAACCTAGAGTCTGAGCAACAGCTCAGAAATATCTCAGTGTGAGTCTAGAAAGAAATAAGGCATTCTTAATCAGGAACAAATGCATCTAGGCAATCTGTTAATCAGAAGCTGTCTTTATTTCATTTATCTTCAACACAAGCATTAGAGAGGTTTAAGATTTTCCTTTTGATATTAGACAAACTTTTCCCAACTTGAGTATTGAACAAATCCAATCTGCTCTCTCCTCCTGTTGTCTTCCCTCTTCCCCCCACTTTCCTTCTCAGTGCCACCTAACATAGGTGCTATCGATGAATCATTGGTGCCTTTTTACCATGTTATTCAGGGATCCTCTGAAGCCACGCTCTTCTGTTAGTGCTGGATGTGCTACCCTGATACAAAGGCATTGTAAAGACATTTCCACAAAGAATTCACTATAAATGTAGCCAGAAATGTTTCATGAACTTTGGGTACAGGTTTGTAAATGAAAGCATAGAGCTCACAGAAAGCTTCTGGGTTACCATGGCAAAACATAAATTTTCTAGATCTTACAAGTTTTCCTTACTTCTGTGAATTTCTCACTAAAAGATTTTTACATCGATGAAATACTATCAGTGTAACAAATGCAAGAATTTGAGTTGTATTTAAGGGAAGGTTACAGAGTCATTTAAGCCTCTCATATAGTCTCACTTGTAATAATGAGGAGAAAATATTTTCAGAAAGATTTCTTAATCTTTCTCCTTCCCCTCAAACACTTATTTTGTCGCTGTTCTGTTTTCTTTTTCTTTCAGCAACTTCCATCTCTCATAACTATACTTATCATATACAGATTCCCATTAACTCTTCATTTGTTATTTCGAGTTTTACTCTTCATGGAGAATCTTGCTGTCAAAATACTGTCAGGCTGTCAAAATACTTCTTTTAGCCTTCTCCTCTCCCTACTACAATACCATCTTGAGCCCTTTATACTTGAGGGCTACTTGTATGGAAATGCCAAATCACAAGAGTTTGGACTATGCAATTAAGCACTGAGACCCACATTTTTAGTGCAATTTCTGTCATGAAATACATACTAGAATGACAAAATAAGTGTAGTTTCAGTGATAAAGTCAGAGAATTATACAGCATAATTAAAACTAATTATTTCACATTTTTTCCCTGTAGTAAGTACAGGGAAGAGTTCGTTATATCAAATAGCATTAAACTAATTTATTTAATGGTCAATTGGCAATTTTTTGAGCAGTGTTAATATACTGGCACACATAAAGTATTGTGGTAACATATTCAGAATTACAAATATTTAATATTATAAATAAATCGTAAATACATGTTGAAAATGGGTATGTTCTGCATTTTAAAGTAGCTTTCTTTAGATGGATATAATAACTTTTCATCCTAGTGTTACATATGTAAATCCTTGCACATTAGAGCAAGAATATAATCTTTATTGTGAATTCTTACTATTCTTTGCACATGCTCTATGCATACAGTAGAGTTTATATTCTGCACTAAATTTCTGAAGTCATTGACAATATTTTTTGAAGGATAAAATACAATGTTCAAGCAGGTCCAGAGAAAACCATATTGTCCTTGTCTGCTTGCCAAGACAAGCACAACTATAGAATTACATTAGATTCTATATGATAAGGGCAACCTCAATAAGAGTAGTTTTCCAAAATTAAGAACTGTTTAGAAATGATAGACATTCATCCAGTCTATAAGTTTATAGCCACTTTCCTTAATGAAAATATATCTGACATATCTGCCTCTGTGCCTCAATGAAACTCATAAACAGTTTCCATCTGAAGGAGAAAAAAACATTCAGTGTGAAGCTAATACAACCCTGTTCTTTCCTCCATGCTCAGAAGATAAGAGATGATATTCCATGTGGAATATCATTTTCCATATATTATGAAATATGGAATATATTGAATATAATATTATGAAATATGGAATATAGTCTCATAATATGGAATATTTCATAATATTATGATATATAATATTTCATAATATTATGATTATAATATTATTTCATAATATTATGAAATATTATGAAATATGGAATATATATGGAATATAATATGGAAATATCATATTTCCATGGATGATATTCCATGTGGCATATTATTTATTCATGGCTTTGTTACAATGACTGCATATGACCAGCAAATGTCCTCTAAGACCTCTGATAGTCCACTCTTGCATCATGTGGCTTTCACTGTTCACTGAGCACTTATTCTTCTTTTACCCTGTCTTTGGGGATCCACAAGACTGTTGCATCATGGGCTTCAACTCCGAAAGGAGTCAGGTCCTATATCCCACCCTAGCTAGACCAGTAGTCACAGGTGGAAAATGGCAATCCCCACAGAATTTTAGGCAGTTAGTGCCTGTTAGGTTAAAAGTCTCCTATCATATAAATAATCTACCTGAGGGAAACCTTTTTTTTTTTTTTTTTTTTTTTTTTCCCCACAAATTTGTCACCTGCATCTCATTCCAGATAAGAAAAGTTGGAATCTGGGGCAATGGAGTCAGAAACTGTTGCAATAACTCAAGTTCTAGGTGGGAGATCCAAATTCCAGGTTTTATGGTCTAGATCTAATATGCCAGCAACAAGCCCTTTTACTTTTTCATTTGTGCCTGCATGTTATTGATCAATATTTTTGTTTATTTATTATTATTATTACTAATTTACTTATTTAGTTCATAACTGCCAGATTTCCTGTTATATGAACTACAATGCCTGGAGCAAAGTTTAATAAGTGTCTCAAAAGAACTGTTCTTTTATTCAAAGGGAAGTCAAACAATATTTGTTCAATTTTTAATGATAATCTCATTCATATGATAAAGTTACAAGAAAAAATGCTCTTGGCAATATGCAAGTGTCAGAAATGCGTTACAAAGAGGCAATAACAATACAGACATATTTATCAGAAGGAGGTTTACAGTGTTTCTGTACCGTATCATAACAGTACTTTTTTTTTTTTTTCTTTCTTTTCCTTTAAATTAAAGTCTTACTGCAGCGGGAATGTATGTTTGGGTAGAATATGTACTGCCAATTTAGTTCAAAATATTGTTTTTGCACTTGTGACTGCAAACTTACTAGTGCTACTGGAGAAATTGTTGTCTGAGGATGTATCTCTGCATTGAAGAGTTCTAGTTTAAAATTAAGACAAGTAATGGAAACAGAGCACTGGAAACAATAACCAGGAGAAGTTTGAGCTGCATTTCTATAACACTTATAAGGCTTGTGAGCTTGACTACCATCTTCAGCACTGGCTTTACGGCCTGTGATAAAAAAAGCTGTGTAGACGAATTTAAAAAAATTACTGTGGAAACTTGGCAACTGTCAGTTTTCTCTGAAAATTAAGCATCTGTCCTGACCTTAAGGTTTTCTAAACACAAGTATACATAAATATGCACAGTAGTTGTTTAGATTCGTTGCTAATTTTATGGCTGTGTCTTTCTGAAAATTAGGTGTTCAGCCTCCCAGTTACTTAGAATGAGACTATAAAGCAGGGTGCTTCTGTAAAATTTACCCTAAATTATAAATGATCAAAATATGTATTTGAGCCCTAACTAATCTCTAGCAAGTAAACAAACAAGATTTGAACCATGTCTAGTTTCCTTTTCTATTATTGTCTCCAAGATTTCCAGAAAATTTATTTCTACTGGACTTCAAATGAGCATGTCCTACCATGCAACAAGATCAGAAAATAATTGTTTCAAATAATTTATTGTGGTCTGCTATAAAAACAGCAACTTGGTAATCTTTACTAGTACCAGAAAAGCTATGATACTGTCACTTAAATCATAATTAAGAAATTAAGCAAACAGCTAATCAATTAAACAATATTAATATATTTTAATTAGGCCAAACTTAAATTTATAGGGTCTAAAAGTGAAAGATACTGACTCTGAGCACCCTCAGGTATCACAATGGTATCACATCATGTATCACATCACAATGCCACATAGACAACTCACATATCCTGCAACTGCACTGTGCAGACTTCAAGCTGTATCAGTGAAATCTATGGAAGGATGTCAATGTTTTTGTCACTATGGTATGAGATTGCAACTTTTAATGTAGCTACTTGCATTCCAGTTGTGGCATTTTTTATTTTTTTTTAATTATTTGTCTGTTTGCAGATAGAGTTATATTTGGATTCAATGTGGACAAATAACTAAAAATATTTTCATAAAATATTTGTAAGAAAAAAGATATATTTGACTTTGGTTTATTTGTGCACCTTTCACACTTCCCAGAAATATTTTACAAATTTACTAGCTCCATAAAACTCTGACATTAAATAAATATTAGAGAATGTTCATGAATTTTGAATTTGAATCCTTATACTAGAAATATATTTGCTAGAATAGCCTTTGCTAGGAAGTACAAACTGTATGCATATCATATTTTTCA
Organism: Anas acuta; assembly: GCF_963932015.1. NCBI lineage: Eukaryota > Metazoa > Chordata > Aves > Anseriformes > Anatidae > Anas > Anas acuta. The sequence continues at coordinate 32,902,285 of NC_089017.1, forward strand.
AAGAGAATAATCATATTTGGAATTTTAAATATATTTCCAACAAATTGATTGTGAACAATTCAGGGACTTTTTTACTGAGCAAATTCAGCAATTAAACATGAAAAACTGAAGAAAACGGCAGTCTGATTTTTTGCACTTGAGAAGACGTAAGAAGAATATGCTTCGATAGGAATAGCTTGCTACATTCTCTAGATTTAATTACCGTCCTACCTTAAACAGCAAAACCTTGCCTCTCTATGTTCATAATATTGGAATTAAAAAATCTAGCATCAATGTCTATACCACACAGACCACTGTGTACCACACCACACAGAACTGCAGAATTAAGGCAAATAGCTGTTCCCTCTTCTGTTGCTTTCCTCATAAGAATTTCAGAGCCATCACTACTTGCTGCCACAAGTTTTTTGAACTGAAAGCAAACTAGTCAGCCTATAATAAAAAAATCAATATACCATCCAGTTTATGTCTGCCTTTGATTACACTGAAAGTTTAACAATACAGAGTAATGCAGAAATTCTGCTTATTTTCTTCAGTATTTTTTCCAACTATGTGAGCTGCATGGTGTCATTTCTGTAATTATGGTATACTGAGCTCATAGCACTGAAATTCTCTTATTAACTACAGTATATATTCTATATATTAAGTCCCTTTATGAAATTTTAAGCATTATGCTTTTAAAAAAAAAAAAAATATCTCTAGTATTCCAACTATAGCAGTAAAGATTTTTTTCTAGCTTTCTTATCACTTAAAAAAAAATCCTCAGCTGAAAAGTTAAAGGATTTTATGTGCAGAAAAATGTTTTAAGGTAAAATTCTGAACCAACTAATTTTACAATCTTCTTGTATTTCCACATCCTGGACAGAACAAAAAACAGATTCGATCTCATTTACACCACACTGTAAGTTTAAATTTTTATCTTGGCACAACAAAATTACTGCAACTGAAACCCTGATATAAAGGTAAAGAATTTATTAGGGGAAAATATAAATATAATTTTCCAGCCTGAACTTATTCCTCCATAAAATATTTTTCTTATATCAAACACAAATAGAAAAAAGGGACCTACTTGACTTACTTATTTATTTTAGGTAGCAGCACTCAAAACAATGCAGGCTTTTCTCTGTCAGCACAAATACTCCAAAGCTGCTAAAATGTACTGAAAGATGTGCGTCTCTGAAAATGTTGAGAATATCCCAAAGACATTGAGAATACTTAAAAAAAGCTATGACAGAATGCAATTAAACCCCAAGTTTTTAGCATTAACATTCTAATTATTACAGTTATATACATTCAGATGAAAATTAAAATTAGCTTAAAAACTCAGCTTGACCTGGCAAAAATTTAAACATTTTACTACATTTTATATATGTATCTGTTTTAAAAGACTGCAAAAAGTCTCTCCCAGAGTTCTACTGAAGGCAGTAAGAGTGAATGTGCCAAAAATACAAGGAAAAAGTGCAACATGTAGCCCTTTTTTGTCTGTTGTATGAGCCAAATGTTTTAGACATAGTTCTGGGAAATATCCAGACAGTTTATTTAGGACAAAACATTAATGACAAGTAAAGACAATCAGATACCAGATGATTTTATTGTTGTTTTGTTGTTGTTATTGTTATTTGTTTTTGTTGTTGTTTGCTTTGTGTGTGTGTGTGTATGTGTGTCTGTTTTCTTTGTTTTTCAGAAACATTACAACATCTTTCTAACTTGGCAAATTCCTATTGTTACCCTGTAAATTTTAGCATAAAATCCATTATTCTTCCTTTCCCCAACTCTTCTGTCTGTAATCATTATTAGTTTGCTTTATTATATAATATGGAGTGGGGGAAAAGTGGTGACTGCATACAATTTCAACCATTAATGTACTGCCCAGCAATTTGGAAAATTTGCTGTCTAGTAAAAGAAACTTAAAAAAAAAAATTATGTCACTGATATAGCAAATTGCAGAGTTTACAGATATTCAGTTAGCATTCATATGTGCCAGGGGTGTAGCAATTGTTATCCTTGTTTTACAGAGTAAAGTACCACTTTCCAGAAATGATATTTCTGTAAAACTAAAAAGTAGCAAGGAAGACTGCTTGAGAAAACTGGCTGTGGTACCTCTACAAAACACAGTGTCCAACACCTCTGACTTTGCAAGAAAATTTTGGGGAAGAGATAATGCTACAAATTAATGTGTGAGCCTCAGTGTGAAAATGATTCACATTAGACAGCTTGACCCCAGTTACTTTACTACCTCAGAGTTATATATGTGACAGGAATTGATTGGAAATTGACCATGGTTTGATCCAACAATATTAAATAAGACATGATAAATAAAAATCACAGAGGCTCATGTGTGTTGAAAAGTATCAGAAAATTGATATTCCATCATGGAGAAGAGAATTAACAAAAAGATAGCATTATAGAGGCTTACCTAGTGTGATTTATTTGGGCATGTGAATGAAGAAAATTAAAGTTGTGTAGTAAAGTACTCATTAAAAAAAAAACAACAACAAGAACAGAAAATTCAGAAACAAAGATGAGGAAGACGTCGTGGAAGGGATAAACTATACAAACTCTATACAAATTTTATGTTTTCCATACTTGCAGCTTACACAGGCAACTAAGCCTGTGTAACCTATCAGTATCCAAATACCTCAATGTACTAGAGCAATCATGATGTTCTTATTTAACGTAGTGACATCAGACTGAGATGTTTTAAAAATCTGTGACCCATCTGGATAGTCTCTGTTTTGTCTTTTATTTTATTTTGTCCATGTTTTGATTATTTGAGCAGAATTCTTCAACAAGAAAACACATTACAGAGTTTCTGTTTAAAATGAACACAAAGCCTAACTACTCTAGAAATGCAGTTTATGAAATGTCTTGTGATGCAATTAGTAAATTTTGCTAACATATATAAAGAGATGCTAGTCTGTTACATGTTATATCATCAAAGCTGGAGAGAGGCAATTTCCAATAGCTCCATCATAAATACACCTCTGGGATAAGAGAAGAAAAAACAGTTATGGGCTGCCAACCTAGAGAAAAAATCAAAGGAAATACAGACTAGCAGAACACATGACACTACAGGGTTACATATATCAAGGTGCATGGTATGGGGTTAAGAACACAAATACTGTCTGAAAAGAGAAGTGAAGTTTATAGACAAAATAGAAATTAGAGAACAGAGACATAAGTTTCAGATGCACTGCCGAGGAGTCTGGCATAAGAGGAAGAATGCTGTAGAGGGATGCTGTGTGTCCTTCCTGAAGGGGTAGGGACAACACTCTTACAGGACAGCAGGGCCAGAAACAGGGCCAGATTTGCATATGTTACCTCAGTGTTATGATATCTGTACATAATCTGAGCAACAGTCTTTAAGCAACGAAAAACACTTGTTCATAACCGGCAACTGAGTAGTAGTACAGATGACTAAACATAGTCTGTGCTGCACATGCTGAAGATGCTTAAAAATAAAGAGGTCTCACTGATAGGGAGAAAATGGTTTGGTTCAAGTTTATTTCAAATCTTAGGGAAGTACAACATCAAAACTGTCTGAAAGCACCCAGTTAACAGTTGTAAAAACAAACAAAACAAACAAAACAAACAAACAAAAAAAGATAAATGATGAAAAAAAAATACATGAAATGGTGAGGATGTCTGAGACAATATGGTAACAGGGCATGAGCAAAAGACTTTGGAAACATTTAGAACTAAGGCAGAGAAAATGTAAAGAATGTGCAAGCACTAATCACTATCAAACATCTCTTTCTGCATGTGTTGTTCTGAGTATTAAAAAAAAAAAAAAAAGAGAGAGAAGGAAAGAGAGGACAGGATGGGAGAGAGGGAGGGAAAGAAAGAGGGAGAGAGGTAGAAATTGGAAAGTAAGTGAGCATCTAAGAATAGGAGCCAGGTGTTATTTTCTTAGAGAAAAGGATTTATTTTCTTTTGATTAAAAACAACAACCAAACAAAAAAAAAGAAAATAACAACAAAACAAACAAACAAACAAAAAACAAAAAACAAAAACAAACTTCAGTTATCTATGTTGAAGTTAGCTATGTACAGCTCAAATGATCGGTGTATCTTTGGAGATCCTCTGTCTTTTCTTACAAATAGTGAGTGGAAAAAGATTGAAAGATTTTAGTCCTCCAGCCAGGAGGATCAAGTTTGTCTTGTACAAAAGAATAAATTATTCAACTGGCTATTTAATAGCTTAGGAGAACTCAAAACACCCCAGCCCCCCACCTGAATTTCTGGCAAATATTCTCATTATGCACATAGGACAGAGCTGAGAAACATACATAACAAATGTCCTGAGATGATATTCATCTTTACACTCTGTAATTCTTACCCTACTCTATTCCCAGTGGAACCAAGGGGACTGTTTGAAGAACAATCTGTTACCTTGGGTGGCCCATAAATCTGTGTGCATTAACGTGATTGGCAATTACGTTTGACAGTATTCTAATGCTGTGGTAGAACAATGCATGACTTAGATTTGAATTCTGCTGCTCTTCCTGCCAAATTGCCACCCGCAACTAGGCCTGCTGCTGGTAGCAGAGTGACAATCTGAGGATAGTACTGTCCAGTGCTATGACTGTTGCTCCTTATCACACCACCTGTACCAAGCCTGACTTTGTGATCTCCTGATCAGTGTGGCCACAGGCTCAGTAATGAACCGGGAGCAATATTTTACCTTGTTACAGAGAAAAAGCAATGCCCTTGTTACAATGGAAAGAACAGTGACAGTAGCAAAGCACCCACGATGAAACAAACCATCCTTACACAGCCATGCTCTTCTGGACTTTGATAATCCTTCAATAACCTTGTTTACTATTTAGCAACTGATAATGTTAATTTAAAAGGCACTACAACATCACTCCATTAAAATAGAATGATGAATTCTCACAGTGATCTCCTAATGCACTTCTGATTATGATCTTTAAAGGACATTGACACAGTTCATCCATTCATGCAAATTATTAGCTGGAGTAAATCATCACAACTGCAGCATTTTCAGCAGAATTTTCATGATAAATACAAGTTGGAAATCAAAGCTTTGTTGCCCTATGGTACAATAACTAAGGGTCATATATGCAGAGACATGAAGACACCACAATACTCAGCTTTGGAAACTCGAGACTTCAGAGACTATGTGTGGGGTGGTGAATACTGTTAGTCACCCCCATGACTCTGTTCGGTTTTGGGCTACCTCTTCTATAGAAAGAGGGGCAAGTAAGGAGAAGAGCAAGGGAAGATGAGTGCAAGCACGAGTCTTCAGCACTGTTAACAATACACTTGGGGAATGTTATAAATGAAGTATCAACTCAATCTGAATTTAGTAATATTTATAAAAGACAAGTAAACAGCACTGGGTGCACGGGGAGTCTATGCTCTACCAACAAGCACACACAAACATCGAACCTTCTAAATATACAGAACATTGCTTTTACATACGAAACCCGAGTATGCCTATACATACGTACAATCAGAACAAACAATCCTTTAAGTCTATTACTATTAACGTCCATGACTGCGGGAGCATAGTTGGCCTGGTTGAAGTTTTCCCATACCTTCCATGACTTATAACAGTGTAGTGGGTTTCATTCTAAATATACAGAACATTGCTTTACATACTAAACCTGAGTATGCCTATACATACGTGCAATCAGAAAAGGTTTTCCATTCCTTTTCCATTCCTTTTCTTAATTACAAACACTGAAGAATTCCAGGGCTAGTCGTGGGAACAATATGTCTCGCTTTAAGTTGTTAAGCGAGTTGCTTCTTAAAGCAACTTGAACCATAAAGCCTGATCTTCAGGCTTTATGTATCCTAATTTTCCCGGATCAAAGAAAAACATATCCATCTCCTATTCGAGACCAATAGGGCCTGGGTCAAAAGGCACGTTCAGGTCACCAGGGGGCATAACAGCAAAAGCCTTTCTTTGATGGCTTAGCAGTGGTGGGGCTGATGGCATAGCAGTTGGATCAGTAAAGGAGCTCGCAGTTCCCTCACTATCTGGCATACCACACGTGTCTGACTGTGGCCCCACACGGCTCTTTAAGGCCTCAGAGACTGCTCGCCAGATGCCGAGCAATCCCACTGCAACCCTGTCGTTTTTAGTAGCAGAGTCCCACACCTTGACCTCAATTTGGTCCCATGGATCAGGATCATAAACTGTCTGATTGTTAATAAGGAGAATAAGCTGTAAGGTTACCAGGACAGTCTTTGTTTCTAAGGACCTGTGATTCCCCATAACGTGCAGCTGCTTATCAGCGAGGGGCAGTTGTGTGTGCGGGTCTGCTTCTCTCAGCTCAAGCTTCTTCCCAGCTCTGGTGTGCCTATTTCCAGTGACTTTATTTATGAGCTTCTTTGAGCGGTTTGCTGAGTTTGGCCGAACCTATCTTCATGAGGTGATCAATGTGCCTGTTCCCATCCTGGTCTCCATTCTGCTAGCCTGTTCCTTTTCATTCCTTTTTTCTACTTCTTTATTGATGACATAACTTCATTGCGTTGCATTTTCATCTTGAGGATAGGCTCCCCTCTTATACTCTTCACCCCACAGCAGTCCTTTTCAAAAACAACTTTTCATTGATCAAATGACTTTGCCCAGCAAGAGCAAACACCCAGCAACTTCCATGTGTTAACAGCTGGAGAACAAGCAACCCAAGATGGCATGGCATCTCCTGAATCACCCTTCTTTTTTCCCCTCTAAACTCTTTTACATTCCTGATGGCCTCATCTTTAAGAGTCTGCAGTTATCATCAACCATGGGGCTTGCCAACCCCCATGGCCACACTCCCACATCTCCCCTTTCTTTATTAATATCAACCATCTTCTTGACACGAATTATGTCATATACCACAGGGAAGGAGCTTTTGCTCTAGTTTATGACTCAATTGCTATTCTTACTTGATTTCAAATTTGGAAGGAAGATCTGAGGTCAGACTATGAAATTTTGATGTTCAGTCTAGCTCAGTGGGGCTAATGGATGCTCTGTTTCTAAATGAGTGGAACTTTAGAAGTATTGTAAGCAAGGATCACCAAAAAACAAGATGGAAAAACAACAGTTCCGTTCCATTCTTGCTACAAATTGCCAACAGCAATGTTGTTAGGGTAGTTGTCTGAGCTGGGACATGACCACAGTTACTAAGGTGCTGTGAAGGTACTCCTAACTCGCTTTTAGTGGATAAAAAGCCCCATCATCTCCCTCTCCACTTTTGTTTTGTACAGTATGTGTTCTGTTAGGTATATCCTTGTGTATTTATTGACTAGATCCTCAAAAGAGCACAGGCAAAAGAACATCTTCTGCACTGTATGAGAGTACAGATGCGATATGAGAAATATAGAAACTTAATTTCTGAAAAACGATAATGCAAAAATCAAATGATTTGATGAAAATGAAGTATTCTGAAGATAAGGAGACGCTTTAAAAGTCAGTTTTGGAGTTGAACACATCACAGGTGTTAAATTGCATTTATAATTATTTAATGGGTGACTATCTAAGTTTTTAAGGCATCAGAAAAATGCTAGTGTACTGTCACCAACATAAACTTATCTTCAAAATCAGTAAGACATTACAGTGAAGTCAGTAATTTCTACAATATGTTTAACCTTCATGGATACAACATGAGCCGTTTCAGCCTATGAAAGAGCTACATAAAATAGTCCAGGATATATGCTAAGTAATTTTGTAGGCCTATCATCAACAGTGAAAGCATTAAGAATAAAAACTTCATTTTATTAGAAAGCCTGAATTTCATCAGAGCTTCTGCAAATTCAGGAGCTTAAAGGAGATCTTAAATGCTACAAATAATGAAAAGTTTAGATTTTAAGTACTGGTGCTATTGATTCCAGATCAATGAAAAGAACTAACATTTAGAGAATGAGCAATAACAACAACCCAAAACAGAGAAGAATGTGGAAAAGGCAGATGAAAGCAAACTAGTGGAAGAGGAATACAGGTAAAATCAGATAAAAAACAGAATACATGTAAAATCATATAAAATACTAACAACAGCAACACATCTGCTCCTCTTGATCTTTTCTGATTAGAACTACTATTACAAAATCATCATGTGATGATGGATGATTGTTACTGGAGTGAACCTGTCTAAGATTTGAAATCATGAAAAACATTCAGGGAATACTTCTTACAGACAGAAAAGACTGTCAGCATCAGGTGAATGTAATTGCCAGTGCAGTTCCTTTCTGCATGAACTCTAATTTTCCTATTTTATCTCGAGAAATGCTTGACTGATCTGCTCACATGAATACAAGGAGCAAAATCAATACCACCAGCCGCATGAAGGTAAGTGCTAGACTAATACCTATGTCTATTAGTATGGTTCTGACATAGAACACTTCTACCATTCTCTAGTTGTCTCTAGTTGTTCTGAACATACCTTTCAAATATTGTGTATTCTGTGAGTGTCCTGTGACTATCCTACCAAAACCTATACAGTTTGCAAACTTAAGGAATCTAAGATACTATATTGCAGTAGAAGACCAACTAACAAACAGTTCTGGACTGCATCTATACTGCCCTATAAGAACACAGCTGGCAAGCTTCCCTAGGGCATAAAATCCTTTGTGTGCATACTAGCTTTGCCCTGGGGCCTACCTGAAAGCATTTTTTTGTTCAGTTTACCTAAGCCTGTCAAGGAACAGCCTTGAGCATGCTTATCCCCAGACTGATCTCCTGAGGCATGTCCATCTCTGCCACAGTCCTTCCTGGGCTCCTTCTGCAGCTTGGCATGATTTTAATTGAGATGTAGAACTTTGTCAGATCTGACCAATAAAATCTTCAAAAGACATTTCCCCAGAATAACCAGTCTAGAGACAAATAATCACTATACATGCAGACTGGAAACACTGCAACAGTCATTAAGTCCTACCAAGAAATTGTGTGAAATAAAAAGCATTCTTCTGGGATTTTCATTTATTTGTTCTAAATCCAAGCCTATGATTACCACTGTTTTTTGAAGACCAGCTGCTGTGGACACAAAGTAAAATAGCTTCTCCGTAGTAATATTTCGGTAAATGAAGGAAGCTACACATTTACATGGCTGTATCAGAGATCAGAATAAAACTTGCAATACATTGCACTGAATTGTTGTGGGGAACTTTATAAAATTAGTCTCTATACACTGTTACTGCTTCTTCCTTCACTAATGTTTTCTCACAGAAGGGCTAAAGAATATGTCTGTCCTATTTATTCTGAAATTTGGATGAAAATTCTACAGCAGCAACAGCAAAGCTGAGATAAGTACAGTTCTGAATAGCAAGTTCTGCACTATCTTTGGTAGAAAGAGGTATGCTAAGAATATGCTGAGTGATATAACAAGAAAAATATTTTATAACAGGAATTAAATGGTTGAATTAAACCTCCTTCTCCTCTCCTCCCCTCCACTGCCCACTAGCAAGCTAACAGAATTAGCTTAAATTTTAACAAATTATGCCATCTCAAGTTCTGCTTTTGCTGCTACATTTTTTCCAACCATGACTCAAACTCAACATACCAAGATACAATCCTCAAAAAGTTCCTTTTCTGAGTTTTTGAGTTCTGTCTCCTTGACATATCAAAACAAAATTTTTACAAATGTAAGATAATGTGCTGATCCCAAAGCATCTTGCTTAATGTCAAATATTTTTGCTTAAGGTATAATATTATTGTAAGAATCCCAAATACATCTGAAAATTTCTTCTATGCTTTCTTCTTCAGTAAAAGAAAACCTTGTCACAGTCTTTTTTGTTTTGTTTTGTGTTTGTGTTTTAGGGATTCCTAACCACATCTTAGATAAAAGTGGTATTTTCTGTTAATTTGTGTTCAGTCAGTGTTCTCCTCAACACTTCAGGAGAGGATAAAATCTATTTGGAAAACAAAAGAAACAAACATAACTGCAAACACTAAATTCCTGTCCAAACTTTTTTTTTTTTTATAAGAAAAAACACAAAAAGTGCAATTGTTTATTTATTTTATGAGAAAACCTTAAAAAATCAAGTTTTTGTGCAGAATAGATATTGATGACTTTTCTTTTACTCTTGGAGCTGTCCTGTTGAAGAAATCAGTTATATTTCCAGATATTTAATTGAAATACACTGCTGAAGAAAATTATACAGTTCTATTGGTTGGTGTAAATTGGGCTGCCTAGCAACAAGAGCAACAAGTTTCAGCTAAGCAATATGACAAACTAGTGATTGCCTCTGTGAGCATGAGTTTATGTAAGTAGGATTACTACTGGGTGCTCTTTAGAGAAGAAACAGGAAGGCAGTCAAAATTAGATGATAAATAAAGTATAATATGACTTCCGTAAAAGTATGTACTTTTTAAGTGTGTACTTTTGAGCTGATTCAAACCAGCAATGTGTTGACAAGCCTATGTTTTATTTATCAAATACTCTTTGAAGGGAATGTTCAAGCAAGATATAAACCTGTGGGACAACTGGATCAGCAAAAACAAACAAAAAACAACCCACAAACAAACCAACCAACAAAAAAGTATTAAAACCTAACGTTAAATCAATTAATGGGTGACTCATCTAATCTCATCTCATTTTAGTCAAAAATATATTTATGCGGCTGTCCCTAACACTGTATGTCAAAGCAGCTTTTGTATGTTGATAACAATCATATATTACCCCAAAGCAAATTTCCCCAACATCCAAATCTGTTTCACTTTATAAAAAATGATATTCAAAAGACACATCTGTAGTGTAGCAAAAACAGTACTCTGATGCCAAGACTCCATGGAAATGGGTCCTACTGAGTAAGATTCATAGGGTTATGTGTGTATATGACATGATGCCATTTCTTATGAAAAGACAGACTTGTAAAATACAGGGAAAAGTGTAACCAAAAACTTTACGGTGACCCTAAATTCATAGGGGTAAAGATGACCTTCACAAAATTACATGTTAGAAGAAAGCAAACCTATTCAGAACTCAGAGAAAGAAAACTCACTCAGATGAAGAAACAACAATGTAATGCATTAATTATTGACATTTCTGAGAAAGTTTTTTATAATGTTCACAGAATGAGATCCAATATATGCTTCTAGCAGTGTGACTTAATTAAAAATGCTTTTTCAAAAGCAAATTTAAATAATTTTGATGCATTTTCACTTGATTGGCTTTCTACTTCTTATTTTAAAGTAACAAAAACCACTGCAACCCTAGAACACATATTTGTACCATCTCTTCATTATAAAAGCTGAATTATGAAACAATGTTCATCTGCCCTCCTCTAGCAGAAAGTTTAAGTCAGCGTTTTATATGAGATTTTCTTTTAAAGGATTTACAGAAGCAACCTACAAGTATCAATATTCGCAGTGCAAACTCATATCTTTGTTCTGGTCTCTCTTGCTCACTCTGTCTCTTTTTGAATTTCCTATAAAAGCTAAATTAGGTCTCAGGGGCACTGCACCACTAAACAAAGATCTCTTCTAGTCCATTGTGATGGAAGTAAATGTACTCAGGAGGGAGATGTACTTAAAGGAGAGGCTAAAGTGTCTCCCTCCCCCAGTTCTCTCATCTTTAACACAGATTTTTTTCACCCTCTCTTCACAAAGTCCCTCACTTTGTGAAGGGACTCACTCATACACTTGCCCTTCCCCCTTATGGCCTTCTCTCTTTCACAGACTTGTAGCCAGTTGAATTTACTGAACTGTGATAAAATCCTTTTTTTTTGGCATAACTTTCTAAGCTGTTCCAACATTTATATGTTTCCTTCTACAGCCTCTTTGAGGATATATACAGTCAGAATAAATGAGACATACTCTTTTTAGCATCAGGACAGCTATTTTAAGAGGATATATCCCCAGTCCAATCTGCAGCCCTACAGAGTGGTCATTATATATTATTATGACCATATCTTAATGTGACTTAATAAGAAACCAATTCTATTCATCCCATGCTTTCCAGTCTACTGTAGCTAATAACAAAACTCCAAATTTTCCTTAAATTTAACTCTATGACTAAAGGATTTAAAGTTACAAACAATTATAATATGCCTCACTGTTAGGGATCACAGCTTTCACTGAGAAAGGAAAAAAAAAAAAGAAAGATTAATAAAATTTAATTTCTGCTCAGCTATGAAAACAAAAGAATTAAATATTTAAAGAGTTTAAAATGTTAAAAATACTATAAAAACATAAAAACAAGCATGGTGTATTCAGCTGAAAAGTCTACTGTACAGCTGCACACACACACACATATATGTTACTTAAAATTTGCTATTACAGATTTAAATGGAGACTTATGACCACCATTTGCATTGGACATTAGGAAAGACTTGTTCACATATATCTAAAAAGAAATGAAGATTCCTTTCAAATAAATCTAGTGCTGACAGGCAGAAAAATACAGAATTATGTTTCAGAACAACTGATTTAATCCTGGTCTTCCCACAATGCTTATTCACAATTCTATTTTTCAGCTCAATTTTCTATCTCTAAAACTTTAAAAGTATGGAATACGTCTGAATATGCTTAAGTATTTTTGATAGAAAGGCCCTAGTAACTAGAAATACACTAAGATTGCTTATGAGAAGTCCATGACAGAGAGACTCTCATGTTTGTATATTAGATTGCAAAGTTTATTGTTAACACATGGGATTCTTTTTATTTGATACAAAATTCTAATGCATCTGTCATTCCTGCTGTGCTCTCTTTCTATGCCTGGTATATTCTTCAGGGTTCTATTAAAAATTTTGAACTTTGTAAAAGCAAATTCAATGTCAGTCTCTAATCACAAGAAGTAACTTGAAATATTTTATGTATTTATTTTTTTTTAAACAGATAATACTATGGTTTATCAACACAATTCAGAAGCAAACATCTTTTTCTAGCATGTGAAATGATTTAGAATTAATGATAGATGCAGAGACTCTAAACGGATTACAGACAAAAGTTCAACACCAGGTTGTTTAGTGAGTGACTGAGCAAAATAAAAAAGCCACGGCACTTGGTGGCCTGTTGGAAGCAAGCTGGTGGTCTCAGTCCAGGCCTCAATGGACTTTGTTAATAGAAAAGGAAAAACAAAACCCACCACACAGCACTAATTGGCACCCCTGTCGGCACTGTCAGTAGCAAGGCCAAGGTTATAACCGCCACAGGAAAAGGGTCTTTCAAGGTCAATGTTGAAGCACAATAGGACAATAACAGAAGAGAGATAGACCCATTGTTGTAGCAAGTTTGGCTCCCAGGATCTCAGGTACCTAATGATAACCTGACAAGACTTCTGCCACACAAGTAACCTCACCTATACAGGTATTCACATGCCACAAAAACCTTCTGGAATCAGTCTTAAATCTTTGCAGGGTACAGAAGAGACATCAGCCTGGCCCCTTTTTCTAGTAAACACTAGATCACATATGAAGTACTCCCTAACTTAACAAAATCCTTGCAAAAGTTCTAATTTAACTGATTTGACAGAGTTTCATTGCACAAAAGCTTTCTTATTTTCTTTGATGTATAAAGATGCTGACTGTGTCTGCAATAGAATGGGAGCTATTTCTTTTCATATAGGTAGAAACAGTCATGCAGAAGAAAATAAATGGCATAAATTAAATACAGCTTATATTGGCTTTCCTGTACATGGATTGTTTACAAATATCACTACAGAAAATATTCATTCAAATGCATAATTATAGGTTATTTTGGCATGGACAGATACAAACACTTCTTCATTCTGCCTTTCTAAAAAACACAGTGTCGGAAGGATCTTTCTGGTTCATCCTTAATACCTATTCAATGGACAGTTTCTGTTCAGGCTGCCAATAAAACTGTAATTGTCATAGAAGTAGCTCCTGAAATGAAGAACCACAAAGACTACAAGAATAGAAAGCAACAAATAAGGCAGTGGAGGTGGGAATTAAAGCCAATACCGAACAAAACAGCATAAAAACCTAAAAACGCAGCTGCAGTAAAATCCAATAAGTGTACATCAAAATGATTGGTTAGCTATTAGAGCAAAACCTGTAAAAACATAAAATATATAGCTTTTTAAAGTAAATTTGTGTGCTTAGATGTGAATACATCTACAGAAAATTGATTTTTTTTTAAACTAATAATGAGAAAATAATATTTAATTTGTATATAAATGTATTTGAGTTTATTATTTCTTTATTATTCATTTTTTTAGTAGTTCAACTATTATGTGCAAAAACATATCAAAATGTCACCTGTAATATCATCATGTAATATATCTTTAGATGCATCTAAAATATGAAACCTTATCAGTTATTTTTCTGTAGTAAGGTAAGTAAAAAGTTAATGATGGTTTAGTGTTACTTAAAGTAGCATGAAGTCACCTTTAGAGAGTGATCAGTATTTTCACAGAAATAGCTTCAATCCTTAAATGAAAAATAATTCCTAAATAATTTATATTAGTCTTGACAGTAAACTAGAAGTCTATCCTTTGATATATTATGAAAAATTACAACATGCATTTAATAGCACTTGTCTTCTTAATGATTTTATCCTGCTGCTCATTTCTGCCCAAAAGATAATGTAGGTTAACACTGGGTCAAAATCTGATGCATTCTCAAACATTTCAATAACAACATAAAGACTTCTCTGAGAAATATAACCTCCTTTAGCTCAACTGATTCTGAGAATGGATGAAATAGATGTTAACGGATGACAGCTTGGCTTTCTGCCTGTTTTATGCTTAGGACTTACAGAAAACTGCAGGGGGGATGTGGGAAAGTAGAGAATTCATGTAAATGAAACTCCTACACTACCAGAGTAGTTTTCCAAAAATTTATATTTCCTTTTTTTTTGTTTGTTTGTTTTGTTTTGTTATGGAGAATTTTGTGGCCATTTGCTTCTGTAGTAAATTCTGTGGGGTTGCTACAGAGCGGAAAGGTAGTCAAGGGTAGTTACTAAAGGAACATCTTGGCCTTAGAAAAAAAGGAGAATATCATAATAGCATTTTATATTTCTCTTTATCTTCTGAGCATGCAAAAAGGACTTAAAGGCATTATTTGTATAGTACAACAAATAAACAAAACCAAACCAAAAAGTTTTGCGGTTATTAGGTAGGACATTATCTTTTCACTACTACACATTTCCATTGTCTAAAAAAGCCTATTATATGAATTAACTCTTTAAAAAAAAAAAAAAATGCAGGCAAAATCTTTTACCAGGCAAGAGAATGAGCTAGCAACCAGGCAGTACAAGGGAAGCAGAGATTCATCTCTCAAGCACCTCTTCTATCTCCAAGGCTACAGGCATGAAAATGTAATAGGTATAGGATAGATATGCCAGACCAAGTTTTAACAGGTTCTTTAATTCTTCCCTACAGTATATCCCACACAAAGATATTTTTTTTTTTTTTAAGATGAAAAAAATACAAGTGTGAAAGGGACAAAACACAATTTTATATGATATGGACATTTATGATGATCTAATGAACTAATCAACTAATTCTACATTTTCTAACAAGTGAAAGACCTTAGTATCAAGGCCTTTCTGTCTATACTGCTTTCAGTCGCAGGAGTGACTGAAAAAAATTAGAGTAAGAATGAGAGTGAAAAATAAAGGAAAGATAGGGAGAAAAACAAAACAAATAAAACAAACAAACAAACAAAAAAAACCACCAAACACCACATTTGATTTGATCCAGAGTTTTAAAAGGTCAGATTTGGATTTATTTTGTAAACAACATTTCAATTTTGCAAATGACTAACTTGGCTGAAACACAGTGAATGCCAGGCTCCTACAGACAGCTTACATAACTGTATATGTGATGTTCCAACTTGCAGCACTCTTGAGTAGCAGAGCTCTGGATATACACGGCAAAATGAATGGGAGTGGATGTATAATGTTAGCATTTAACTGAATACCAAATAGATTGAAGTCCCATTACAACAAATCTAAATGCAACACCAAGTATTACAAAGTAGTACAATGAATACATTCATATTATACATTTTTTTCCCTTATTTCGCCTTTTCTTTCTATTACTCCCACTTCTTTCTTTCTCATTTCTAATAGCATGCCCTCTGTTATTTACCTCTGCCTGCAATGAGTGGATGATGAAGAGACCAGTATTTTGGAGTACAGGACTGATCACAAAAAACAAACACAACTCCTCATCCTTCTTTTTCATATACTTTTCCTTTACATTTCCACATATTTCTTCCACATCACTCCGCCTCTTGTGAAACAGCACCATTTCTATGCATTTTTTTCCTCTAAATTCACCACACTTTTTTCCTCCTCATTTTCTCTTGCATTTGTTTAAATTCCCTGTTGAAATCATGTACTGCTCCTCTTCATCTTTATGATGTAGTTGTCAGTTTTTTTCCCCCTAGGTTTCACTGAAGCCTGAAAATGGTATGCTGCAAAAAGTCTATTTAGTGTCCTGTTCTTTATGGCACTCCCAGTAAAGATTGTAGCAACTGCTGATTTAAAGCACATCTTAGTTTGTATGCTAGTAAAAAAATAACAATAAAAAAATATATGACAAAAATAAATATTGGAGTTTTGGCATGCTCAGACCAATGACAAAGGAAGAAAAGAACTTTTGTATAGGGTTATGAAATAAGACTGAAAGTTCTTCCCTCTTATCCTCTTAACTCAAAGTGTATTATTTAGCTCTGTCATCTTCTAAAAACAATTAGACTGTAAATAACCAGAGCCATACTGTACCATCAGTTTTAGAGTAAAATGTTTAAGACAGGTCTATAGGGAATTCTGTTTCAAAAATAATGTTACACCTTGAATCAACCGTGCCTCAGCTCTGCAGAAAGGTTTCACTTTGTTGTTGTAATATACTGTAAAGTATATTTCTTTTAAACACACATATGAACAGTTTCTCCAGAAATCTTTGTGTGATAATTGTTGCTTCTCAAAGTGTTTTAGTAGATATTGCACACAAAGTTTCGTGGAAGACCAATTTTTAAGTAATTATTTTTAATTAAATTACAGATAGTAGTTACCGGCTACTTTTAATGTTTCATCTTTAATATTGCAACAGTTGCCACAACACTGGTAAGGCCATTATTTTCAATCCATTTCCACATAAGGAATTCTACTTCATAAACATGTAGAAGTACGTTGCAAATTGTACTAGAATGTGATTTTGACATTCCTTAAGCCGTGGAACAATTTGTAGTTTGAATTATTCTGAAGCGGTGTTAATGAACCATAGTTGATATTTACTGATATCATTTTAATCTTCCTGGTTATTCTTACTCTTAATAATTTCAGATACTAAAATTTATCTGAATTTTCCAGAATTGTCTATGGTTAAGAAGAAACTAACATATATTACTGAGGATTCACAATTGTTGAAGTGCATCCCATTGAAATAAATCAAAACTGTTCTATCTTGTTTATATGTGGCTTTAATTTATGTTATTTTATACTAATGATTTTAGATTCTTTAGAATACATAGACTTTTGAGAAGATGTAAAAAAAAAAAATAGTTGCTTCTGACTAT
This sequence comes from Anas acuta, assembly GCF_963932015.1. Lineage (NCBI taxonomy): Eukaryota > Metazoa > Chordata > Aves > Anseriformes > Anatidae > Anas > Anas acuta. The sequence continues at coordinate 32,919,717 of NC_089017.1, forward strand.
TTCCAATATAGAGCAACATTAATTTTAAATGCAAATATTCCACAATTATTGTTGATAGATATAATAAAGATTACTGGTAAAGTACAGTTTATATATCTAACTACCTTACAGATTTCTCTACATTAAAAGAACAGATAAATTCATCTTGTGACACATTTCTGTATGTACTGACTGACATACAGAGAGTGTTTTTTGTCAAAAGAGAAAAAAGAAGGATTTGCGGTCAGACACTGCTAATAACATGTACTCACATAACTTTCACAAATTCATTGAAATAAAGAATGGCAGTTTGAGTATAAATTCCAAAACAAACTGAAATGAGCTCTGCCAGATCATTGGAACTTTCTCCAAAATAAGGTCTCTTCCCTTCACAGAGATTCAACCACTGAATGGCATTGTGTTTTAATGTTTCTTCTCTAGTGCCATTACATCTCTGTGCCACTAGACTGTGCTGCATTTGTTCATATTTGTGTTCCTACCACATATGAATATCTAGCCTCAGCCTCTGTGTATGGTCTCTCTTTCATCTCATCCCAATTAAATACTGAATATAGTGCAAGTATTGCACAAAATTCCCCAAAGAACCCATATTGAAGTATTCAATGCTTTTGTTTGAAGCAAAAAAGTGATAAAGGAAAAAGTTACTAGCAATGTGGAAAAAAAGTTTTCCAAAAGTCACTCCTGCGGCAAGCTCTTAAATTTAGAAGTTAACTGGAAGTAGTTTATCATCACCTAGTAATACAGCATGTTTTTCAAGAGGGAAAGACAATACAGATTAATGTCTTTAAGAAACATTTTTAACCAAATATTGTCCTTAATCTCTCTCTCTATATACATAAACACACACTAAATACAGTTCCCAAATATAAAGTACAGTATGCTGTCCTTCTCTAAGAGAGAATTTTCATTTCCTATAAATCTTTTGGTGTACAGTTTGCTCCACTTTTTATTTATTTATTTATTTATTTGCCATTGACTGCAGGGCTGGGGCTGTAGTTTCCAGTCACACTTCAAAAGCTGCAAACTTTCAATGTGCAATTTTTGCTAAATAATCCAGCCCTTCAATTACCCAAGTGGTTAAAGACCATCTCATTTTATCTCCTGTTGTAGTGGGAATGGTAATGCAAAGGTTGTTTATTTATAAACAGCCTTGTGTTCACTTTTTACACTTGAAGTCTATTTTAAGAGAACCATAATTTCATCTGAGACCAAAAACAACCTTCTCCAAAACATAATATGTTACCCTCTTGACAGCTCATTATTTTGACAGCACGTTGAACTGCAATTTAACAACTTCTTCTTTGTCTTTTTTTGATCTAGTTTTTCTCCCCCACCCTCTACCCCTGTACACTTTCACTCAAAAAAAAAAAAAAAAAAGGAAAGAAAAAAACAATGTATAATACATATTGCTTCTAAGAGTAAAGACATTTTTAGTCTAAAGGATTACTGGGTGGAAAAATTAAATGTGATGAGAATGTATGTCCTTTTTAGAAATGTTACTCTAAAGAATGAATTAACTTTTGGGTTAATGAAGCAAAAATGTAAATCTTGAAAATAATTTTGGTGTGGAAGGTGTTCTGTTGCATCCAGGAAGCATTCACAGTGAACATGGATAACTAAGAGGAATGGATTAACTGTGAGACAACCTCAGAAACATGGATAAGAAGACATAATGAATTAAAGACTGACTTTATAATAATTATCAAAATTCTTCTTAAATTATACTGATATTTTAACCATGGTAAACTATTCATTACTTCTCGTAGTATATTCATACCCAAATGTTATTAATGTATGCATTTTCTTACAATAAAGATTAGACTTTTTTTTTTTTTTTTAACTAGCAGCCGTGTGGCATTCTGAATAAGCATAACAATTAAAGATATTTATTAAAAATTGTTTGAAGAACAATGCTTTTGAACACTTTTAAAGCTCAAAACAAGTAATGTATTTACCAACATCTTCCTGCAAATACAAATTTCCAGCCAAATCAACATACATATTTGAGCACTGATGTGTTTCAGGCAATTAGGAACGGAGGCTGATTTTGTGGAAATTTCAGGGCAACAAAGACTAAGCCTTTCTAATGATTCATATTTCTTACAATTCTAATCATTGGGTTTCAAAGAGTCATAGAGCAAACAGAAACTCAAATTCAGCTTGCCCTATTCATGTGAGTAGTCCTATCAAATCTAACTGAATGACTTGCATAAACAGACCCATGACAACAGGAAAACTTTCAGAATGAGTTTGTCTGTCAAGCAAGCACAATTACTTGACATTTACTTCTTAATGAGTATGGGGTTTTAAATGTACCTGATTCAGTTCCAGATAAACATATGATTTTTAATATTTGCTGTGTTTTTTTGCAGAAGTAATAGTGTTGATCTTCCTTAAAAATTCTGTAGACGCATTGTAATTGCCAATTCATCAAAATAATTCTTCATTAACAGCATAATAACCACATTTATGTCAAACTGGATTAGCTTATATACTTGTATCAGAGGCAGAAACAGCTGTCATTCTGTTTGCATAAATTTCCAGCGGTATGTGTCTGGCAAAGTTAAGCATGAGCTTTTTTATTTTAAAAATTTATTTTAAATATACAGCTCCAACATATACACAAACAGCAAAAATACAGAGGGCCAACATTAGCATCCACAGGACCACTCAAATATATTGCTCAATTAGATAAGAAGCAGGCCATGACGATAGATCTATTTTATTGTTAATCATATGCATAAATAGGAGTTTTGAATATGCTCATGAAAGCAATATTAGAAACAAACAGGAGTGGCACAATTCAAAATGCACCTTCTGTCTGCCACTCATTCACACTGTGTGATGTCTTATTCTTAAAGCTGCACTACAGACTTTGCCCAGACTGCAAACAGAATCTGAAGAAACAACATTGAACTTTATAAACATGAATCACAAAGAACAACATTTTGACATCTACACTTTGTCTATGAAATTCATTATGGAAAGCCCCAAATGTGTTAAATGTTCAAAGCTGTTAAAATTACTCTTTAAAAACTGATTTAAAATTCAAATATATCAGGTTCTTTAGAAGAACTTTGTTGAAGTTGATTTAACAGGTTTATTACTAAGCTCAACATCAAGTGATTTAGGACAGTGTCTTAAAAGTGTAAAACACAAATACTAATGCAGTACTATTACATCATGATTTTATATGGTGCTTGAGTATATTAATAAAGGTATTTATTTACTTTGACTATATCCAGTTATTTACACAACTACTTGTCCTGGTTTCAGTTAGAACAGAGTTAATTTTCTTCCTAGTAGCTGGTAGAATGCTATGTTTTGGCTTAGGATGAGAAGAGTGCTGGTAACACCCCTGATTTACCATAAATGCCGTTATAACACCTGTGGTTTCCCTCATTAAGTGCCCAGAAGATAGAGTCATGGGTTGAAAGGCCAGCATATGGGCTACGGAAGGGCTAGTTAACATAACCTATTATACTGGTGCACTGGTAAAGCTCATTCCTATTCATCTGATGATTAGTTCAATCAATATTTATTCCTGTGTGCTTCTTTTGTCTTCAGCTACAAAGCATGCATTCTTCGATTTCATATCACAGACTTTGTTTTCTGTGAATTCACTGTATTATGTGAGAAGAAGAGAAACAGTTCACTGGATCGTTTGGAAATCACTCATTTGTTTTTGTTTTCCTGTATCAGGTAACCAGTATCCATACCATGGTGGATCTTAATTCCTGGAAGTGCTCAACAACATAGTGCTGTTGAAGGTATACTTCATTCATACATTTCTATTTCATCCATCCAATAGGCACATATCAATGTCACATATTACAGTACACAAGCACTCTACAGACTCTGCAGTAGTTAGCATATTTTTACCAGGAATTCTGACTTCAAATTTATCCAGAGTGTATTTTTATTTTTTTTTGTTCCTGGTATATTTAACCTAGAATATTGATATATTTTAAATAAAAGACAAATTAATCTCTTAATGCTACCATGACTGTATTGTCATAAGTGTAAATCATATCAAGTTATTGCTTATCACTATATTTACTTATAAAAGGCCAATAGTGGATGTCAGACATCTTCTGTAAAACAAAAGAGAAATCATCTCCAGCTAATGGACATCATATTTTTGTCAGTTTTACATTGCCATATTTCATGTCACTGGACTTCTATTTATCAAACAGAATTTTCTCATTAAATAAAATCAGAAAAAATTTTTTTCTAAGGTAAAAATTATAAAGGTAATAAAACAGATATAGTTCTATATTGTAACTCCATTCTCCCTTCTCCCACCTAAACACTGTGGCATAATATAATAATAAAAGATTATTATTGCACAACATCCTTTGTAGTGTAAATACACTACAAATCCAAGTATTGCAGAGGTACAAATAGACTCTTGTACTTCAGATTTGATTCTTGATGATTCTAAAAAGACACCTGTCATGCTACATGAACAATACATGAACAATACATGTTTGTATTTTCTATCATGTAATGCAGTTTATTACTGGCTCATAATTTTCTAAATACTTACTAAAAATTGACCTGCAAAGGCCTAACACCGGAAACTTGATTTTCATCACACTTCAAGGAGTCTCAATGAAGTCAATAACATCATTCAGATAAGTACCAGTTGGGTGCACCATGCTGTGATGACAAATAGGTTCTGGTGTAATGGGGTAGGGTACTAAATCTGTCAAAATCTGTATTGATTCTGTTACCACTTTTGTTTTAAATAGTCAATGCATTTTTTTTTCATTTTTTTGTTGACACCTTTTAGGATACTTCTGCCACATATTCCAAATTTAGTCACATTTCTTATTCCTAGAATAACTTTTGAAATAGATTCCATTTGCTTTAATGAGTGTATGAAGATTTATTAAATAAAGAGCTTAAATATTTCTCAGTTATCCAGACTATTTGTACATGTTACTTAATAAGCTCTCTCAGCAATACTGCAGATAGTATTTGTTTGATTCACACTTTGCTAATTGCTTACAAATATTCCAGCAATACTAAGAAAACAGAATAAATATATAACATTATGTTATACACCAACAAGTGTAAACTACACATAAAAACTTCCTTAAATACCTCAGCTTAGGGGCATCAAGGAATTCCATTTCTTTAAAACATAAAACTCTTTATAAGATTCACAAGTGAAAGCTTCAATACTACTTTTTCAATAAAGGAGTGCTCTATATAACTGTTTTGATGTCACTTTCATAGCTCAGATAATTGTGATCACAACTGTTATTTATTTATTTATTTTTTTTTGTCTGCATACAGGTAACAAGTGCCAAGAATAAAATTAGGTGATTTGTAAGATTTTATCCACTTAAGTATTTCTGCTTGCATTAAATACGTGTACATAATGCATTAGCATTCAACAGCTTTAACTTTGCAATTGAGTTTAACAAAAATTAAACTAGAAGATAAAACCTAAAAGACTTGTTTTCTTTTTTTAGTTAAGCAACACACTGATTTTAGAGCACTGTATAGCTCTCTTTTTCTAAAACTATTTTGTTAAGTGCATTTCTACATTTTTTGTTAAGTACATTCTTTATCCCTTCACAGGATTTTGACAGGAATGGAAGGTTGGAAATAACGAGGTCTCTGTTGTACAGTTATTATAAGTCTCAATCTACATTTTATACTTATACTTTGAAACGGAAAAGACATCAACTTCCAATTTTTTCCAAGGGAAAGATATGGACCTACTATGACCATGACTGCATTTACAGGACAAGTGTTCAGCCTCCTGCACCAGAATATTGTTCAACTATAAATCAGCATGGCTGTGTGTCCTCAAAATAATTTAAAGGAGAAGTAGCACTGCATGCTATTATTCTGAATATGGCATGACCAATGACTATAAATGTAGCATCACAACATCTGGGATGTGCTTCAATGAGGGATGCACTACCATGGGATGGCAGAGAGCCTACAACAGCCCAGTGCTTTGGGATGCATCAATTCAAACTGGAAATTTTTGGCAGCTCTTTGGCCTCCAACTCTGATGTGCAGCAGGTGAACAACCACAACAAACTCTGCTCACCCTAGACATGTTGGGCATCAACTGTAACTCAGAAGGATCACAGCTTGGCTGGGAAATTTTTGGGGAAAACCTCACATATACAAGAGAGCTTCTTCCTCTGACCGTAACAGTGAGTAAAACAGTTGAAAACTCATTAAACCCTTTCACAAGAACATTTATAGCTCTCTAAATGCATTATTTCACAGAAGCTTGAAATCTATTATGATATTTATTTCATTTATTAGGTTAGCCACATATGCAATGGACAGATATTCTGTTAGTGTACAGTGTTCTCATCTGTTTGATTGTGTGTAAAGTACTGCTCTCATCTCGATGTACACCTTGTGTAAAATATCAGTTCAGTAACCTCTTGCACAATGAGTTCTGCACAAGGCTGGAAGTGGCCTGTTTGTCCCTCCACCCCAAACCATTTTTCCACCACTTGTAAATTCCCTGCTGAGCAAGTAAGCATACATGAGACATGAACACAAACAAGCATCTAGTGCTAGAGCATCACACCTCTTCATGGATGGCAGCTGACAGCACAGCTCAAGGGGTGTCAGAGGAGTCAGAGACAGAGGCAGACCCTGTGAGTGATGCAACCAGGTGTGTTGGCAGATCCCACTCCTTGTCCCCAACACATGGCTGCTTGGCTGGACACAAGCTTGTTTTAAAGGAAAGGGTCAGAGTAGTGAGACAGCATTTCACTCCTTGCTTGTTGGTAGCACAAGGGGGACAAGAGGACAGGGTGGCTGTGCCTTGGCTGGCCTAGCTCCCCAGTACAAGGGAAATGGGTACCCTGCCCAGGGGGCACAGGCAAGCACATATCAAAAACAAACAAAAAAAACCTGAGCCACTGACTGGTTCTGCTCACAGTGAAGACGCTTCATTAACAAAAAATTGTTGCTGCAAAAGGAGACACTCTACAGACTTGAATGTGTTTCCCCCTCTCCTCATTTCCTCGTGTTCTTATGAAAGAAATACTGTTTAGCAAGTTCTTGGTAGATGCCCCAAAGCACAAACCCTATCTTCTAGGAGAGGAGGGGGAAAGAGGACTTTTTTGTTTCTCTGTGCAAATGTCAAAGTTTGAATTTCTACAGAGAAAATTACACACATGCATGGTTTGTTAGTGCTGTTAACGAATTCAGCTAAAGGAGCAAATATCCCGTATGAGAAAATCCTAGTTGTTTCTAGTGTGTGCATCCCCATTAAACAAACCAGAAACCCAAGATCTTTGCACGCAATGGGGATGTCACCCCGAGCATGTTTTGCTCCTTGCAAGCCCTTCTTCTCCAGCCCAATACCTCAAGACAGACTACTTTTTGCCACATTATCAAGCAAATGAGAGGAAGGATGGGGCACTAACGGAGCATGGAGGATGTGGCAAAGGAGGTGTGCAACCCCTGTGGGTGTCTGAGGCTGGCAAGGATAGTTCTTGCCTGACCCAGGAGAATGGGCCAGTGGAGTGCCTGCGGAGTGCTGCCCGGCCCTGAGACATGCAGAAACAATGTGCCCCCGTGTCCTCCGTGCCCAGCAGATAGATGTCCCAGCGCGTCAGACACAGCAGGCAGCATGTGGCCCAGTGGCACTCTCTGGACCAGCTGCCCAGCAGCTTGGCGGTCTCCTGCCAGTGGGGATGCTCTGCAGTCTCCTGCAGGACCTCCCACAGGTGAGGTTGCAAGCTCTGGGGATGCAGAAGCAAAGGCTACCAAGGTAAGTGGTAGAACATGGCTGCACAGGGCATTTGCTTGGGGGACCATGGAGGAGAGTTGCTGGCATACCGAGGGGGATCCCGGGAGACACATCCCGCCCCTTCTGCCGCCCCCGAGGAAAGTGGGCCCCATGCGATTAGGCGGCTGGTGAACAGCGTGAAGCCAGTGAAAAGTCCTGAGAACAACTTTTTGGGAGGGAAGGGAGAGCCCTACCCGTACTTGCAGACCTGGGACCAAGGGGCAGGCAGCTCCTGCGGTACAGACCACCTGCCGCCGGTGAGCACGTCCCGTGTACAGTTTTGGGAGTGTTTAGGGGAGTGCTTCAATGCAGAGACATCGGTAGTCGCTTCCCTCCCTCCATCCCTGCCCTCTTCGGCCTCAGACGACTCCAGACTTCCTCGTGCGGCCCTCGGGGCACGTCAGGGTTGTCCCTCACCCTCCTGCGGCGGGCTCTTCGAGCTTGTCCCCGCGGGTGCGGGGAACACGCTGAGAGCAGCCACGCCGACAGGCAGGCGCGACCCACCAACTTTATCCCTCGGACCCTCTCCCTCGGCACAAAACCTCCTCTCCGACCCCATCCCCGGCCGTTTCCCCGGAAAATAAGAATAAATAAGATAAGCCGCTCCCCACCCCGCCCAGCCCGCTTACCTCGCATGGTGTTGGCGACTCCCCGCTCCGCGCAGTCATGAAGCTGGGAGCCCGGGAGCCGCACCACGAAAATCCCGTCTCAGCACCCGCGGAGGCGGCGGGGACCGCAGCTCTGCTCTGCCGGGAACACCATCCCTCCGAGGCGGCTCGGCGGGGCGCGGCTCGGCGCGGAGCGGCTCCGCGGACTGCCCGCCGCCGGGAGAGCTGCTCGGGGACGGCCGCCGCGCACCCGCCCGCCAGTAGCGGAACCCCTGCAGGGGTCGCCGGGGCCGCGGAGCGGCGGCGGCTCGCTATTTGCGAAGTGTGTGTGTGTTTATGGGGGGGAAGGAAATGAGGGAACGGAGTTACGCTAGGAAAAAAACAACAATAAAAAGGGAAAATGCACGGACAGAGGAAAAAGAAGAGCGCGGAGGGCTGCGGGGATGGCAGAGCATGTGCGCTTTCACATGACACGGGCGCCCCTCGGCAGCTCCCCGGTGCGGATTTCCACTGCGCATCGACAGCGACGCGCGGAACGGGAGAGAGAGACCCAGCGAGACCGCGGCCGGGAGGCTTATAGAGGGGGGCGGGCGGCGCCGCCGGCACGGCCCCGCCCGCTGTCAGCGCCGCCGCCAATCGCCGCCCGCCCGGCACCGCGCCCGCGGGCGGCACCGCGCCGCTGCCGCCAACCCCGCACCGGCACCGGCACCGGCACCGGCACCGGCACCGGCGGCGCGGGGGGCTCCGATCCGCTCCGCGCCCCGCCGCGCCCCTCTAGTTCCCCGCAACTTTTACCCGTGGCGGCCGGGGCTGGGCGCGGCGGTGCAAAAACGAGCGTGGTCCTCCGGAGCTTGTGGAGAAAGGTAACAGGCAAAGGAAAGCCCCTCGTTTTCTTTTCTTTTTTTTTTTTTTTTTTTTTTTTGGCTGGGTAGGGGTGTGTGTGTTTATGCTGTGAGGGTGCCCTGGGAGGAAGGTTAAAGCGTTGACCCCGGTGAGGTTGGCGCTTGGGAACTCCGTTCCGTTTTCCGACAAGAGTGGTAAAGTTTGGTGGTGAGTCATTTGCTCATGAAAGAGCGAACCTGGATGTAAAAAGCAGTTTATTTTCCCTCTGTAGGACCAGCAGACAGTAGCGCAAAAACCGATTTGTTCCGTGGACAGCGGGATTTTCACTGAGTTGTACCCCTTGCTCTGAATTAACTGATGTTTTCCCCATGTTTTGCTCATAAGAAAAATGACTACGGACTCTTTCCGATTTTTTTAATTTATTTTTTTAGAATTCTTTCCATGTGGTAAATCATAGAATACCATGACAAGCCATCTCTGTTGGTCATTTTAAAAATAAGTCCCTAATGCCAAGGATCACAGTTTCTATCTCCAAGCATAACATAAAATTAAAAATAAAAAGAAAAAAAGAAAAAAAAAAGTTTTAACTGAAGTATATCCATACAAAATTATTCATATCGACCTCAAAAATTAAAATGGGATATATTTCAAAGAGAGATACCTTTAAGATAAATATGAACCTGGCAAAGTAAATTTATTCTTTCCTACATGAATTATGAGATGAAATTCTATCAACCCTGTTGTACAAGAAAACAGAGGTAAGATTTGTTATGCTCTGAAAAAGTTAAGGATCAGTACAGAAAAAAAAAAGGCATAGTGATGCTTCCACTGTTCATGCAAACTAGTAAAGCTTCAGTCCTGGGAAGAATGTGAAAGGTTTGCAGGAAGTAGTCAGACTTTTTGCTGGTCAGACTCTCAAAACACTTGTTTGAACTGAAGCTGAGAGAGACATGAAGAACCTTTGCCAATATTGAAAACATTTAAATTTACCTGATCTTGGTGAATTTTGTTTTAACTGGATTTGATGTGGTGAAGAAGGGGTTGGTAAAAATCACGCAAAGCAAAACAAGCAAACGAACAAAAAAACACACTGAATTCCTGAGATATTACAAACCTAATATTCATGACCATCTGATTTTATTTATTTATGAAATCTTATGTACTGCAATGCCCAGCTCTTTTTTTTTTTTTTAGCATTTGCTTAGGGCACTTTCTTAGAATCTTGTTTACAAACTTTTATCAATTGGTTTTATTTACTCCTCTTGTATCAACAGACCTTCTAATACTTTCCATCTTTTCTCTTCACAAGAATAGGTATTTCCAGTGGCATATTTTCTTTATAACAGAGATTTTAGCAGGTGTGACTGGCTGCAGACAGGACTGTCTAAAGCATTTTCTTTTGTGGATTTTCCCAACAGTCTTCTCTCCAACCTACCCATGATGAGCAAAATTTCTGAGATAACTTCAATAAAACAACACTTACACTTCACTTGACAAAGAAAGTTAGAGAGCATGGGAAATATATCTAATCTTTTTAGTGTGTATAATTTACCTAACATCTAATTTGGAATTTGGGTGCAGTGTTAATTAGCTTCTGGCATGTGCTTGGGGCTTTAGAAAAACAACTAGGAGAAAGAGATACTGTATCTAATTCGTGCCTGATGTACTGCAACCAAGACTCTTATTTTTTGTGGATGTCCATGTAGCAGCCATAACAAAAACAGAATTGGAATAGGAGTCAATGACTTTTTTTCCATGTTTTCAATCTTGTCTTTATTGTCCATGCCAATCTGACTTTTAGATGTAATTGTTTTAAAGCTACATCTTAACACCAGTCTAAACTTTGATAGGTAAATAACAAGCTTTCTACTTGCTAAACAGTGCATACAGAAAACCTTGCTCTACTGCATTAAGTACTAGTACACCCTTATTTTGAATTTATATGGTTATTTTGACAACTAAGAAAAATAAGCCAAAACTGAATTGCCTGTATTCTCTCTTAATTTGATTTTGATTTTGTTTATCAACTATATATTATATATATATTTAAATTGACAAAAATAATTTAGCCTTTAAGGCTATTTCAGCCTCAGATAATTTCAGCCTTGAACTTTTTTCTCTCTGCTGTATAGAGTGGCAATTTTTATTTGTTTTCAGAAGTCCTTGTAGAATTTTGGTTCACTCCTCTGTCTTGATCTAGAGGTTGATACCTCTGTCTATGTACCCAGATGTCAGAGCTAACTTCTTCATCAGCTGTAGCAAGTTGTTACATTTGCCATTTACTCTAATACTTACGATGAGATATTGTCTGCTAAGCAAATGTAGGGTTACTGAAATCATTCTACATCCAAGTAGGTGAGCAAGACACAGGAAAGCTGTGACCTGACTTCATAGAGGAAATTGGCATATTTAAAAATTTAACACATATCTTAAGTAGTTTAAGATAAACTGAGTTGTATTCATTTATTGAACTCAGTGTTCTTGGAGGATAGTACTTATCTTAGGTTTCAAAGATTACATGGTATTTCTCGTTTCATGAGTACTTCAGGGAAAATGTTTAGAAAAAGCGAGGCTTAAAGAGTTAAAATATAATGAATATCTTGTTTTATTCAGAATGTTAACTAATGCTTTCAAAAAATATTATTGCTATTATATTGCTAATAATGCTAATATATTTACACTAGAAGCTATATAATGAGAAACTGCCATTCCGAATTCTCTCTTAAATTAGCACCTTTTCCAAGTCTGCTTGAATGACAAATATTTAAGACAATATTTAGTTTTATCATTTTAATCATTTCAAATGTATTCATTAGAACTGTATCAAGTTTTGTGTACTATAGTTTTTTAATTAAAAATTTTTCATTAAAAATTACTGCTGCAGTCAAAACAAACTGTGTCCATAGGCCCCATTCTATTCCTCTGAATAGGTCAATTTCCAATGGCATTAAAGAAAGCCAGATCCATCCTGTAGGCAAAACTAGTTTCTTAGGTTCAATAGAAGCAAGATTGGTCACACTTTTCTTAGTCTCATCTGTCTCTGTGGTCTCAGTGCCAGACATTACTAACTGTATGTAAGTCATGAGACAGAGTTTCTAATTTTGCATTTTATGACTTCTGCATGGAGTTATTGAAAGACTCGAGAATCTGAACTTCTCCCATAGATTCTTCACTTCAAATTCACTTTCTAAGTTCTTTCTCATTGATTTATACCTGCATGCCTTAGATAAAGCATGCACATATTCTGTTTATGTGCTATAACCTCTCATAACCATTATAAAATTTCAAACATTTTATAGAATATTATTTAATTCAAGAACTATGTGTTTTTTTCTGAAGTACTAAAATTATTTTAAAAGCATCCCTACAAAGTTCTGACACATTCAGAAACAATATTCAGTAGCAGAAAATCTTTAATTATGCCAATTTAGCTTTAGAAGCTAAGATTGTAATGCATAATGCATGACAGGATAACCAGAAACCAAAAAAAAATCAGAATAAAAAAAAAAAAAAAAGGAAACAAAACAAAACATACTTGATTATTTCCTATGTTTTGTGAGAAGTAATCTCTAGATTACAAAAAAGAATGTCAACTCCTATAAATGCTTCATGACATTTAAAATACGATGTTTTATTTGATACCTCAAATTTATTTTAAAATGTTCATATTTGATTTATTTTCTTACAAATATATTGTTTTTCAAGTGTTACTGAAGCCTCATTTTCTTCTGCATTTTCTTCCCTGCCCTGATGGCAGAACTTGTACAGTGATTCATACCTGCTTTAAGTACATTGTCAATCACTAGATCATTGTATAAAATGTCTCAGTGAAATATATCTGTGGACAAGAA